>NW_008580686.1:0-9533 GCF_000691845.1 Merops nubicus | reverse complement strand
GGAATGGAGCTTTCTAAGCCACCTCCAAACATACAGAATATAACGCACATGTAGCATTTTATTGTGTTTAGTCCATGTGTGTAGGTAGCTGGGTAAGTGTTGGCAGCTTATTTTTTCATTAAACATGAGCAACTAGGCTTGGCACAGAGACAGATTTCACAGTTCCAGGAATGGGAAACCTCTAATTCTACACAGTAGTTCCCTGGCATTTGTTAAATACATGTAGTGATAGATCACCCAGCCACTCAAGCTGTCCTTTCCTTATCCTAGATTATCCAACTGTCATATTGTGAAAGAAGCCCTGGGGAGTCTACTCAACAGTCTTTCAACACCCTGCTTCCT
The DNA here is from genome assembly GCF_000691845.1 of Merops nubicus. Taxonomy (NCBI): domain Eukaryota; kingdom Metazoa; phylum Chordata; class Aves; order Coraciiformes; family Meropidae; genus Merops; species Merops nubicus. Next base: position 9,191 of record NW_008580686.1, on the reverse strand, counting down.
CTCACTGCAGTGACAATTACCTATCACTTGTATCTGACCCTGCTGATACATCCACAGCCACTTAAGAAGCTGTGAACTGAATTACCACCTGGTGATTCTTCAGCCCCCCAGTCTCCCGGCAGCCTGTGATTTGTACTATAGATTTTCCATGCTTCTCATTAAGAATTGGAAAATACTACAGTAGAACAAGGCAAAGTGTGTGCTACTTTTACACTCTTTGATTCAAGCAAAGAGATGAGCTAGAATAGATTAGACTGTACCTAATGTTTTTGATCAGTGAAAACAATTTTTGATTCAGACTGTTTACCAAGTAGAGAAGATCCCTGGACAACTGTGATGTACATTTACAAAAGCGGCCAATGACGCCTCTGTTATACAGAAGTTTTTAAATGATACAAACAAGACTAGTAATGCCAGCTTCCTACTGTCTACCCACCTTCCCCTTCCCCAAGATCTCTATTCCCAGGGCCAGGTTTCATCCCAACATGAGGCAGGGCAGTTGAAACAGTTCTTCCTTATATGAAGGTCCTCGGCTCTCAAGATAACTTGGGTGCATGGAGGCAATCAAGCCACAAGTACTAGGCACAGACAGGCCTTAATCCACAATATATCCTCCTAAGGAAAAGTCTTTCCAGGATCCAGAGGGAACAGTATGGTTACTGTTTCTATGGCAATTGAGTTTTATGCATTTTAAACAACAATGTTGTAAGAACGCCCCTAAGAAACCTCTCTCACTACACAAAAAGGATGACTGTGAATTCTGGACATGCTGGGGGAAAAGACAGAGTGTTTTATTCCAGGTGGTTGATGATGTATCTCAAACAACAATCCTTAATTGGTGATAGAAAAAAAAAAAAAAACAACCACAAACTGGGCTCAAAATGTAGCCTGCATCTGCAGAGTGCTAGTTAAGTAAGAAATGCTTCTCAATCTTCTTCCAGCAAGACCCAAAATCCATCACAATTTCTTGCAGGGACTTTATCTTGGAGTTTCTTGTAACAAAGGTGGCTGTAAACATGGGTTACAACTACAAGTACATCAGAAGCTGGATGCTGGTAAGAAGTTTGTGGATGTGAGGCTGTAAAAGGTGGCTTAGATAAGCCCAGTGGGAATAGCCTCACCTCAAAGTATAGATTGCCATGCAAATTTTGAACTGAAGTCGCCTATAACAACACAATGGAAGGACTGCAGTGCCGTGAGATTAGAGACTTGGAACAGATTGCAAGGATTGACCCTTCCTTTCCTTTTTCTCTATAGATGTCTGGAAACACACTGATTTTCCAGCTTTGTTTTGGTTTGATTTATTTTATTTTGCCTTCACCACCAGTATTCTCCTTCCTATTGTGCATAATAATTTGAATAGAAAGGCGTTTTTCTAGTTTACCAGCTCATAACCAGAGCAGGCCAGCACTGTCTGAAAATTTTATTGCTCTCTGGTGGTCCCCTCCTACAACCCACTTAGAGTCACAGCAATGTGGGCAGAAGAAGTTTGCATCATGGTGGTGCTTTTTGGTAAGGAATGAGAGCTGGTTCCAATGAAAACAGGGCCTGGAAGAATCTTGAGCACTCTTAGCCAGGCACCTTTCACAGGCAAGGCATTCACTTCTGTCAAAGCGAGAAATGCATTTCAAAGTACTTAAAATAGAGAAAATATAAAAATGCCATTTATCTTTCTGATAGAATCTGTTTACTACACAAAGCTGTATGACTTTGGCACTGAAACCAAGCCCAATGGCACCCATTTATTCTTTCCTTTCAGTCTTTAAATTCTTTGTAAATTCTTTTCAGGCATTCAGATCATATATCTATGGTCCCTTTCATTCAAGTTCTTTTAAGTGCTCCACATCTGCCATTGAATCTTGCATGGGTTTTATTTTTGATGTAATATTTAGCTGCATTACTTTGAACCGCTTTAGAAGCATAATGTCTCTCAATGCTCGAGTTAAAGAAAAATTATACGCTCAAAATGATATCTTAGCAATTGAACTCTATACTTTAGAAATAATGTTTTCATCATAATAACTCCTGAAATCATCACAGGGTGTTTCATCTCTGTGTCTGTCTTGTACGTTCTGTGTATCAGTGTGTATTTATATTTCTTCACTAGCTTGATACTCTTGAGTCTGAGGGGCCGAGTACGCAAACACATGGATACTGTACCTCACCTGAGCAGTCTCACAGAGCTGGGAGGGGTTACTCCTGTGAGCATAGTTACTCACACAAGGTATTTGCAGAAAAAGGCTTTCCTTTAGGAATTGACTGTAGTTGTGAGGGCACATGGTTAACAACAGCACCAAGATGCCAGTAAATGGGGTCAGTGTTTACTGAAGATGTGGACACATTTATCTGAAAGCTATTTCACATTAAACTACATAATTGCTATGATAATTCAGGATATTGTTTCTGATGAAAACACACTAGTCCTGTGGAAGGCTACCTGCCAAAAAACGTGTTGAGACTTGCCGCTTTATTGTTTATTTGCATTTGGCATACTCTTTGGTTGCTGAAGTGAAGCTAGTTTCATACAGAGGCAGAAAGGTAGATCAGTCAAAAAAATATAAATAAGCTTCTTACTATACTTTGACTTTTGCAACTAGAGTAGTATGTGTGTTCAGATGTAGTATTTTTATGCTTTAGGGAATTATTGTTTGTTTTAAAATATAAAGGCATAAACACATTACTTTGAAATGTTATTGTAGAGCAAATTTTACACATAGTGGGGAAATATTTTCTGAAAAAATTAAAATTAGAAAACATTACACAGGCTGCCTTTATTTTGTGTGTAGCAGGTCCACCAGGTTATTTGTCAATTCCAGATGCTTAATCCAGGGGTCAAGTTTGTATGGCATCTTGTAACTGAAGGAAGTTGTTTGCAGTGATAAAGTTGCCTGTCTGGGCTTTAAGTGAGATTGTTGGCTAAGCATAAAGGCAGCAAATTTAGGTGGGTTTTTCATTGTGCATGAAAAATTGCATGAAATAGGGCTGAGGTTTCAAAGTATTTTAAATCATTTAGCGTAATTTACTGTTGTGACTCCACCAACTACAGTGGAATTAGACCAAGAGTTTGACCTTGTAAGTCTACAAAATTCAGTGTCAGGCAGCTCAGGTGTATATAGAGAAGCTTAGTAAATCAGCAAGAAAACTATATAAATGGTAATGTGTGATAAAAAAATCTTAACTGTAGTAACATTATTTCTCTCAAAAATTCTATTAATCACTTTTATATTAAAAAGTTCAGAAGTGGACTTAGCAGCATTGGGATATGTGGAGAAAAGCATGGTGCTGGTACAGAAACGTATCAGAAATAAGATTCAGTTCTTACTCCTCCAGACACTCCACGTGTGCCGACCTTACACATTACAGATCCCACTGAAGTTAACAGAAGACGTGTATAAAGCTAAGCCTGTTTGTAATTCTCACAGGATACTGGTTTCAGAATCTACAAGACAAGTTACATTCTCAAAAGGCATTATTAAAACTTGTGTTTTCAGGTTTACAGGATACTATGGAACAGTGAGGACAGCTTCTGAGACACATCCAGAGTAATTTTATTAACTGATATTACATCAGACCAATATCCAACAACCAAATCTGTCTTGGTACGTTTACTTCTCAGTATGATTTCACAAAAAAAATAATGTGAAAAACATTCAGAAAGTTAAAACAACCTCTAATGCTTTCTGGGTTATTTTTTCTCTTTTCCCTCCCCTTTTTTTTTTTTTGGTAATAAAATATCGTTTGCTCTGGAGGTGTCTAGGATTTGATAATTCAAGGAAAACATGCAAAGCAGTTTCAAATATCTTTTTTTTTTATTCACCTTAAGGCATATACTCAGCTGGTGAAAATCAGCATAGTCTTGTTGACATCTACAGCATTATACCAGCTTATTCCAGCAAAACAGCTGGCCCATCAAGTTCTAGCATTTCAAGTCACTTTACCTACACTTTGCAATGTATATTACATATATTTTGCAAGGTGGAAAGTTACCTATGGTGCAAACCGTACTACCGGGACTACCATTGATACCTACTCACAGGACATGATTTCACTGTATCACTTCATACTTGAAATTCATGATGTTCTTTTAATCAGGGTACAAACATGAAAAGGTGCATGTGTTACTGTTTCTTTTAAAGGTGCATAATTTTTGTTTATTCTGTGTGCTTAATAGTTACTCTGCAGTGTTCTTCACATTCTTTGCATTTGGCATTAAAATCACCTACGTGTGAAACACAGTATCACCTACAGAGGTACAGAAAAAGTGTAAGAGTGTTTTCTTGGCTTCCTACTCAAATATACTGCTTTACCTTTTAGTCATCAGTATGACATCAAGGGGCTACAACACACAAACTGTGGTATATAAACGCATTGCACCGTTGCTGTACGTGAACTCTTGCGGCCTCTCTCCTCTTCTTGCACAGCTGCTGACACGATATACGCCTTGGGAAAAAAAAAAAAAAAGTATGTTTCTGCTGTACAGAATGGCTGGGAAATAATGCAGATACTTTGGAAACTCTAGAGATCCCTTTGCAAGCTTTCAGACAAAGCCCTTTGATCTAACTGCATGCCTGCTCTGTTTCACCCTATGGGATTTCACCCTATGGGGCTTTCTCCGTTAAGAACACCGTCAGCTGTGGCTACTTTACATTGACTGCATTGAAGTTCACCAGAGCATGCACCTTACCATATAACATATTCTTTAGCTTTTACAAGTTTGTAAAGTACTTAGTTGACTGCAAAAATAATCATGTGTCAATACAGTGGAATTAAATTAAGGCACACAGAAAGTTATCAATATTGTATTATATCAGAATTACAGTCCTTTGGAACTGAACGTTTTGCTGCTGGCAGTGCAAGAAAAGCAAAGTTCTGTATTTATTGTTGGGTGCTGAGGGTTCAGTATGGAAATCAATATAATAAAAGTTTTCACAGTGTCAAGTTCTTTTTAGTTGTTCCCAAATTATTGGAAAGTAAAAAGGCAAAAAGTTAGTTTTGCATTTAAAACTGCTTTCCTGAGGTTTACTTCACTTTCCTAGTTACATTTGTCTTTTATCTAAAACTGTAAAATGAATAAAAATGCAGTAACTATTGTATATTAAATACAGAAAATTAGCAACACTGGTTTCTAGGGGGTTTTTTTTGTGTTTCGAAGTGTTTTTCGCCTTGGGTATTCCAGAAAACAAACAAAGACACACAACCAGAAACAGAAACATAAGCACATGGACACCCTTTCAAGCACCTTACCATATACCTGTAGTTGTATAAAAATCCAACCTTATTTGCCCTGATTTTTCATTCCTGGACTACTTTATTGCTTACCTAGGATGAATTATGCTTTAATTCAGCTCTAGTGGCTTTCAGTCATTCATGAAATGCAGTATTTTCCCCAAATGTTACTTGATCCAGCTGTTGCACAAATGTGCGTGCTATTTGTGTGCTCCTAAAGATTCTGCTGCTTTCATCTTCCATCTTTTAAGAAGCTGAGCAAACTTTATTGCTTGACTGGGTTTTCTTGACTGGCTACAGGTATGACTAGTAACATTTCTGGGTGTATAGAAATGGTAAAAATGTGTTTTGAGTCAAACATAAAATGACACAACATCAAACTTTAAAGCCAGATACACAATCTCTGTCTTCACTCCTAACCAACCAAACAAAAAATCCTCATCAAAACAACTCAGATAAAGCTTCAGCTTATTGTGAAGACCACTAGATCAAGATACACGTAGTAGCTGAGCTGAACAGTCAGTCGTAAATACCCATATTAGCCATAGCTAATGCATTGTGAAAAAGGGGAAAAATCATGGAACCACTTAACCGATTAAATAAGAGCTACCAGACAGATCTGGATACTATCCAGTGTTTTATCTCTGATAGTGCTCAGGGCAAGATACCACAGAAGAAAATTCAACAGCTTGTGTACAGTGGAATAAATTCTTCATACAGCAATTTTCTTTCTAGCCCTCATGGGTGAGAAAGTGACTTACCCTCTGCATGAAGTTCATAAAACCCAATTATGAAAGAGAGAATTCTATTAAAAAGAAAAATAAATCCATTATGCAAAATACTAAGGACTCCATGGAAATAAGCATCCTACTCCTCTCATTATTCACAGAAATGTTCTCATCCTCTTCACCTCAAAATTATCTAATGACACTAGGTGTCACATGCTTATTAGCACCATAGAAACAAATGTTCATTTTACAAGATTTCACTGCATTGTCTTTGTCTTTTGCCTGCCAAAAGCAAGATTTACAGTATCTCATCATTCCTCATTTTGATCAGCAGCACAGCATCTAGTTGGAGGCCTGTAACTAGCAGTGTTCCCCAGGGCTCGGTACTGTGTCCAGTCTTGTGCAACTTATTCATCAGTGACCTGGGTGAAGGGACAGAATGCAAGTACCCTCAGCAAGTTTGCTGATGACACAAAACTGGGAGAAGTAACTGATACACCAGAAAGCTGTGCTGCCATTCAGTGAGACCTGGACAGGCTGGAGAGCTGGGTGAAGGGGAACTTAATGATGTTCAACAAGGGCAAGTGTAGGGTCCCGTACCCATGCACCAACAGAGGTTAGGGACTGACCTGCTGGAAAGCAGCTCCAAAAAGTTCCTCAGAGTCCTGGTGGACAATAGGTTAGCTATAAGCCAGCAGTGCACCCTGTGGCCAAGAAGGCAAATGGTATCCTGGGGTTCATCTATCTTACGAAGAAAGGCTGAGACCTGAGTCTCTTCAGCCTGGAGAAGACTGAGAGAGGATCTTATGAACTCTCGTAAATATCTAAAGAGTAGGTATCAAGAGGATGGGGCCAGACTACTTCCGGTGGTGCTCAGTAATAGGACAAAGGGAGACAGGCACAAACTGGAACACAGGAAGTTCCATCCAAACATAAGGAGAAACTTCTCTACTGTGAGGGTGATGGAGCACTGGAACAGGCTGCCCAGAGAGGTTGTGGAGTCTCCTTCTCTGGAGACTGAAAACCCACCCAGGTGCATTCCTGTGCATCGTGCTCCAGGCAAATCTGCTTTAGAAGGGGGGTTGGCCTAAATGATCTACAGACATCCTTTCCAGCAACCCCTACCATTCTGTGATTCTGTGATTTTTACACCCATCAATTGTGTTGCCTTTTTTTTTTTTTTCCCCCTTCAATAAACAAGGTCATCCCTCGGCCTCCTGTCACACGCAAGTCCTTTCTCTAAGTATTTTAATCCATTTTTAGAAATCTGATTTAGCTGGCCAAATTGTCTGGATGGATTCCCAACTCTCCTTTGCAGCCAGGGAAGAAAAGCTAATGGGAGTCTAATCAAAATACTCCAGAGGAGTACTCCGCTCTCCCCACTGCCTGCACCGGGAGGGAGGGACCACACACCCCTGACTTCCTGCAACGGGAAGTCTTCAAATTTCCAGGCACCAGCTCAAAGCCTCCATAGCGCAGAGTGTTGGATGAATAAACCTTCTTGGTTCAAATTTGGTCAAAACATTTCTGAAGAGTAATTCTGTCCTGGCAGATTTGACATAGCTTAGGTATTGGCTACGCTGCTGGAGCCGAGCTGAAGCCCATGGAGACCTGCAGTCCTACCGCTGTGTCAGCACCAGGAGGGACAGACAGCTGTGCTCCCAAACCTGCAGAGGTGCAGTGTGGTAGCACCAGTCACCTAAAACTGGATTGTGTTGCTGTACTCCAAACTGGTCCAAATCTGAAAATGTGTGTTGCAGTGCGATTCCTGGAGACAGAGGTTTCTGTTGCCTCTTTGTCCCCAAACATGGGCACACATCCAGAATTTTCCACCTTTCCCAGGTTGTGGTTGGCTTAGCCACCACAAGACCAATCCCCTAACACCCATTGGACCCCTGACCTGTAGGTAACCCATCCAGGTATCCTTACAGGACAATGCCTTTGTAAACCCACCTACCAACCTGTTAAAAACCCCTGGCCCCAAGGCCACATGCTCTTTTGCTTCTCCCCTGGGGTGGGTGCTGTTTCAGTGCCTGCCTCAGGTGTTTTTTGTTTGTTATTTTCATGGTATTAAAACCTTTTATTTTGGAAGAAAGCGATCGTTGCCCATCCATCCTTTAACCGCCACTGTCCTCCTCTTCACTGAAGACCACCCTGGAGGTACTACTGGGTTCCCACTGGGGGTGTTTTCTTCCTGGGCAAAACCAGCGGGTTTAAAACCCTAAATATATTTTTGAAAAGTAATAAATGTGTTCAGGGCAAGGATATTGCCATGCATCTCAAAAGGGGTGTCGTAATGTATTGGGTAATACTTCAAATCTTATTTTTTTATGTCTTTTAATGCAGTTTGTCTCTTCTGTCTGGAATGTACCTCTCTTGGCATCACAGGCAGCAGCTCAGTGAGAACTTCTGCCTGATGTGCTTCCAAAGTAGCCATCCTCGTTTCAGAACATATCAACTATTTTCTGAGGAATTAAAGTTATCCCTTCTCTTATGCACTATCTCACAATTTTCAACAGTAAACTTTATTTGTAATTGAGCAAATTTCACAAGCAATTGTGGTGTAGGTCTCCTTAGTTTTCTTCAGGTTCCTCACGGCCCGCTTTTGGTTTTACTAAATAATTTGATATCACAAATTCCTGTGGGCTCACTGATTTTTCCAGCCGTTCCCAGATACGATGAACAAAGTAGTGCTATTTCAGAAACAAAACTCACTTGTGCTTTGTATGACTAATGTATTAACACATGGTTACTTTTCTTCATTTTTACAAAGCTGTAACTAACACATCATAGTAATTTTTAATGGTAACATTTTAAGAAAATCGCATCTGAAATTCTGAGTTAGTAGATCCTGGTAACTCCAGGGCTTCTCTTAGCATTTGCATTAACTTCATGCAGTATTAAGCTCACCAATATTACAACGTTCCTTATTTTGCAGAGCAGATAGCTAATGAGTGATGAATATGCAACTTTGGTTTTTTCTTTTTTTTTTTTTTTTTAAACAGAGTCCCACTTCTTTGAATTCTATGCCAGGACAGGCTGCTATTTCACAATTCCTTAGCCTAGACGTCTACCGAGGAAAAAAAAAAGGAAAAGAGAACACTGCGGTTCCACTCGTCACTGGCCACTAGACCGATCAAGAGTAAAAACTCTCATACTGAAGTCCGGCTATCACCTGGGGTGTCAGTTCGAGGCGGGTGTGCCGGGCCCTGCGCCCCAGGACACAACCGCACCGTC
>NW_008580685.1:86168-86409 GCF_000691845.1 Merops nubicus | reverse complement strand
AAAATGAATCACTGTGCAACGAGGAAACCAGCAACATTTCCACAAAAAGAACCCAAACAAATAAACAAACCAACATGTACCAACTTGAAACTGTGTCTTCATGGCTATGTAATTCAGAAGAAACATTTGGCTTACTGTTGCAGTATTCTCATTTGTCTTTCTGATTTTGTCCAATGAGCATCTCGTGTATAACACATTAGCAGTCATGACAGTAGTATCCCAAGCTCATGACTGCTGTCAT
>NW_008580685.1:76120-85870 GCF_000691845.1 Merops nubicus | reverse complement strand
TATTTACTCTAGGTGGTCCTGCTCTGGCAGGGGGGTTGGACTAGATGATCTTTCGAGGTCCCTTCCAACCCTTATGATTCTATGATTTTAAATGCCACTGGGCAGATACACAGTGTAAAGGTAAAGTTGGGAGCTCTGCACTTGAGACAAATGAGGGCATTTTTAGTATGCTTAGGTTTTCTATAAGGTAGCTATATAGTGTGAGATTCCCTGCCTATAGACAGGAATATATATGTAAAGGTCCAGAATGGGGTCAGTCACTAGATGAATTATAGACATTATCTATTAATGCTTTCCAAAGGGGAAGAGAAAAGGAATAAGGAAGAGAGAGACTTATGGATTAGACAACTAAAATAGCTTTAATAAAAATAATAACAATAAAACTGATATATACAGATATATGCAAAACCAGTATCAAACCAACCCTCCTGATGGTAATTACATCACTATCACCACTGACGCTGTGGGGCAAGAACTGGGGAAGTCTTACTGGACTCTGCAGAAAATAGGAACTGGATTCAGGAGCTGGATTCAGGAACACATGGATCTGGATCAAAGGCAGAACAGACAGAGTTCTTGGGTGCCAGCCGCTGAAGAATCATAGAATGCTTTGAGCTGGAAGGCACCGCAAAAGTTCATCTAGTCCAACCCCCCTGCAGTAAGCAGGGACATCCCCAGGTAGATCAGGTTGCTCAGAGTCCTGTCAAACCTGACCTTGAATGTCTCCAAGGATGGGGCCTCCACCACCTCTCTGGGCAGCCTGTTCCAGAGTTTCACCACCCTCGGAGTAAAGAACATCATCCTAATGTCTAATCTAAATCTGCCCCGCTCCAGTTTACAACCATTGCCCCTCGTGCTGTAGCTACATAACTTTAATAAATAGTCCTTCCCCAGCTATCCTGAAAGAAGAGAGCTTGACTCTTGTGATCCCTCAGCTTTATACTTTCCAAGACACTGAAATATATCTACAGAACCTAAGAGCATTGCCCAATTCTTGGATTTGGACAGAAGTCCGAGCTACATTGTAACTTATGCTGCATTTAGATAGAGCAGAAATCAGTTTATCCTACCACTACTATTCTTGGAAATCTGGATGAGTGACCCAAAAGGAAACATCCCATGCTGAAGCAGTCATCCACTCTGGATGACTGTAGGCCCAGGCTCTGTGCTAGGCATCTAACCTACGTTTTTTCAAAGGCTCAGATCATTCTCTTCACAATATAAGCAGATTATTTAATTGCTTCAACAGATATCAAACCTACTTAGAATTCTAAGAAGTTTATTAATGCCTTCAGACTTTCTTACTGTCTTAAAGACTGCTCACGCTCCTTTTCACCATTTCTATTTTTCTGGAAAGAAACAGTTCTGAAATAAACATTCCAGCCATACTACCACTTCTTTTGTTAACTTGCTATTAACAGGTTGGTTAGAGTCTATAACTGAAACCAAGGATGCAGTGCTGAAGATTTTTGGTTTTGCAATGAAGCAAGGTAAAAATCAACAACATGAATATTTGACATTTTTCATGTCCATAGCTTCTGTTAAATTTTCTTTCCTTCCTACCTCTAGAATGTATAAAAAAAAATATTTCTTTTTTTGAGACAGAGAAATTTTCAATTGTAGTTTGTATTGCTGTTATTCAACAGTGGAAAAAACTGAAGTTCTCCACTGCCTTGGAGGTGATTTGGAGTCTGAAATAACTGATATGCTTATGTCCTTTGCTGATCAAGGAGTTTCATGCAGATCCCTTAAAAGCATGAACACAATTGCATTTGTCTTCTGTGAATTAGGGAGACAGAAAATGTATTATCAGTTTCACTGCTTTGAGACCACTTTCCCCTCACCTTCTGTGATAAACTAAAAACCTTGAATAAGTATAGTGATCATTTTCAACATATTTTGAGTGCACTTACACAACTTATTTCACTATCTTTTGTGAAAGTTACAGTTTTGAGAGTCATGGAAAGAGGAGAGAATTGGCTTGTTAAAAAGCTTTAAGACACTAAAAAGGTGGTCAGATTAGAAGGAATGATATTGTGTGAGATAGGAAAGTAACATTATAACACTGGAGAAGACTTATGTTTGACAGAATTATGTGAACAATTATTTCAACTGAACTGTGTATGGGACTCCAGTATTCCACGCTGACATAGTATTGGATGGAATAGGATTGGAAGTATTATGAGGATGATGCTTTGCATGTTTATTTTGTGTAGTTAATGAACAAATTTTCTTTGCACTATTTTACTCATTATATCTGGAAGGTGTTATTACAGAGAATATTTACAAAAAAATTAGACCAGTAATTTAACCAACTGACATAGGTGGAGGCTATAAAGGTTTATCTAATTTTCCCTGATTACCTAACTTGCCACTTATATTTCAGCCTAAGTATTTTTTTGACAATTCTTTTGTATTTAATATTAATAAAGAATTCTATGATTTTAGTACATGCAAATGGACTGTTTCTAGGAATGAAATACTGTTAATCTCCTGAATCTTTACTGTGTTCTCCAAAACGTGTTAATTTGAAGCAGAAGAAAATCTGTAAACAGGACTGAAAATATAGAAGATAGAAATCTGATGAAAAGTTATCAGAATTCAATAAATATGACCACTTTAAATCTCATCTGAGGTTTTGTTTTTTGCTTGGTCTTTTTTTTTTTTTTTTTTTTAAATTGCATTCAAAGCTAGATAATTTTGGACTCTTCTCAGCACAACTCAAAGGAAACGTTCCTAGAAAACAAAATAGGGTTCCCTCAATAAAGCATGAGGACACTTGTTTAACTGGAAGTCATTGGAAAGGGATGATTGATCCAACTGAACAAGATAAAACTGCTGGTGAAAAACAATGTATTTAACTACTTTGCAAATTCTACTTCTAGGCTAATACCTTTCTCCCTTTGAAAAATCTCACTAGCTTATTTCTTTCCTCGCTGATGGTGTGACATATAAATTAATATCTAATTTACTTCTAAATTACTTTCACCTAACTTGAGGACCTTTTTATAGATTAAATACCAGAAGTCTACTAAAAGTCAGCTGAGAGAACGATGCTATAGACAGGCAGTAAAGCTTCCCCTTTAGAATCATTCTAAGGACCACTCACAAGTTTTTGTTAAATTCTATGAAAGAATATGTTCAGAAATAGTCAAGAAAAGCAGATTAATTAAATCTGGATGAGCTGCTGAGAAAAAATGGTAGAATTATATAGTGGTTTAACTCCAGCCAGCACCTGAAAACCATGTAGCTGCTCGCTAACACCCTACACCCAGTGGGATGGGGAGGAGAACTGAAAAATGTTAAATGTGTGGGTTTGAGATAAAAACAGTCTAATATCTAAAGTAAAATATATTATCATAATAAAAATAACAAACGAAAATAGTAGCAATGGCAATAATGAAAAGGAATATAGTAAGAAGAGAGAGACATAAAACCCAAGAAAAGACAAGACAGAATGCAATTGCTCACCATCCACTGACCAATACTGGAGCAGCAGTTCTGCCCCCAGCCAGCTCCACCCAGTTTATCTACTGGGTCTGATGTTCTATGGTATGGAATATCCCTTTGGCTAATCTGAGTCAGATGTCTTGGTGATGCTCCCTCCCAGCTTCTTGTGCATCAACAGCCTATTCGCGGGTGGGCTGAGGTGAGAAGCAGGAGAGGCCTTGACTTCATGTAAGCACTGCTCTTCAGGAACTAAATCATCTGTGTATTATCAACACTGTAATAGTTATAAATCCAAAACATAGCCCCATACTAGCTACTACGAAGAGAATTAACTCTGTCCTGGCCCAAATCAACACAAAGTATTGTGAGAAAAAGTAAGATATCGGGCTATATATCTAGTCCATTTCTGTCTGATGATAGCAAATAATTCTAGAGACAAAGAAAGATTTGCTTTGTTATGAACATTAGCTTGTGATATTAAAAAAAAAAAAAGCACAAAACAACAATTTCATCAGGATTTTTTTTTTTTTGTTTTGCTAAAAGTAAAAATTTGGATGGCTTTTATGAAGTCATACAAAAATTTAAATTTAAATTATGCAGCCCCAACCAATTCAGTTAACTGTTACATGAATTTAGGTGATGCGTTCAATTTTATATAAAAAAAAATTAACCCCCCTGAACACTAGGCAAATTATGTATCCTAGACATTATTGGCATATGGTATGCTTCAGTACTGAATAATTAGTGTTACACCATATATTAAGTAATCAAAAGCAGGAACATACATAAGATTTATAAGTTAGAAACAGCCAATTTAAATATGATTGGATGGCAGTGGCATAGATGAAACACGTTATTCTATCCATTTGAGACTTAACATCAAAAAAGTCTAATGATCTTTGGTTTTTATCCCATGGAAGTTGGCTATGCAGACAAAATGCTAAGTTTTATTTTAAAAGGGATGGTGTCATCTGCAATGCTTTATAGAATTTCAGGCAATTTAGCCTTACAAATTCATTAGTTACCAAGAATAAGTCTTTTTCACTCTCTGTTCACCTGTTCTTCATGGAAGAGATAATTTACTGAGGCAGAAGTCAAGAGAAAAAGGATAAATGAAGCAAAAATAGGAATTAATTGGTAAGTAGATAATGAATCAAGGCCCAATAATGTATTTCTTAGATAAGGGCAATAAGACAAATTGTGTCTGATAGAAGAAACCCATAATGAAAATACTGAATAAAAGTCTTACTCATTTATAAAGATTCATTTTAACCTTACAAAAAAAGAAGCCTATTTAATTCAACTCTGTTAAGCCTTAATTCAAATTCACTTTGAATGTCTTCTGCTTTATCAGCATGCACTTTGGCATGTATATCTTAATAATTTTTCTGAATCTATTTTGAGATGAATATAGATCAAAAACCAAAGCTAAAAGTTTAAAGTTTCAACATGTTCTAGTTCTTGATTTCTTTTTTTTTGCTCACTGGACATATCATCATCAGTGTTTCTGTTTAAGCTATCTTGATGCTAAATTAAGTAGAGATGGTTTTGAGTGTGATTCAGTTAACTAGTTTTAGACGTCTACATTAAGATGGAAAAAACTCCTTAAAAATATTTTTCTTACATTTACAATTAGTACCTCAAAGTAGGCAAATATAAAAGGGTAAATTTAATTTACTGTTATTTGTTTATTTCCTTGTTTATTGTAAAAACAGTTCTCTTTTATTTTAGAACAGTGTTTTGATGCAATAGAATATAGTTTAAAAAAATAAAGAAAAAGAGGGAGCTATGTGAATGGAAGGAGGAAAGACAGTTAGTGGATATACAGTCTGTGTTGAGCTGGAAAAAAACTATTGAAATCAAAAGGACCGTACTTAAGAGGTTATTAAAAGGAGCTTGGGCTTTCAAAAGATGGGAAAAGTAATCCTTAAAGGACTTAACCTGAATTTCTACTATGTCCACCTCTTCATGTTTTTGGCATAGATGAGTGAATTTTAGATCACTTTAAAGAATTTGTAAAAGCGTGACTTGACAGAAATTGAAGATTCACTCTCTTGCTTCATGATGACATATACAAGGGAAAATAAATTTTGAATGATTTGCACAGAAGTTGGAGATGAGAAAAGGTAAAAGAAACCCTCCCATTGAGTCACAAGCTTCAGAATGGACTCCCTTGCTTTATAAACTCCTCCTCAAAGAAGAGTCTAGGTGCAGCTGGATCCAGGCCTTTTCCCAGAGTTCATCAACAGTTTATGATTAAAGGACTTTACAACTTTATATCACTTAGCTAGGTTTTCAAATTTTCAGCATACTTACTGCTAACTTGTTTACATTCAGTCCAAGCATCCAGTGGTGGTTCACTCCAAAGCTGGAATCCTACGTTTCCCAAAGGAGATTCTCAGGCATTGGATTTTATAAAACTAAATAATTCAACAGAGTGGCACAACAACAGGGTCAGCTCATGGAAGGGGTCTCCAGAAGGGGGTCCCACAAAAAAGTGAGAAAGAAGTGAAAGAGGAGCCAACCAAAGAAAACGCTGGGCAATTTTACCCTTACAGACTATTCACCCACCCCTCATGTGGTAGTTCAGTCCAATAGTAATACTTGGGTCTGAGGTCTTCTTCTTCATCACTGGGTCTCAAAAATAACTCTGGTCTGACGTCTCTGACTACTTGTTGGACCACCTCACTGTCTTTGGCCAAGCTGTTATCTCGTCCAGTTGCATCTGCTGTTGGTAGCTGAAGATTTAGAATCATAGAATCACTATGGCTGGAAAGGACCTCCAGGATCATCAAGTCCAACCTTCCTCCTAACATTTCTATAACAACTAGACCATAGGCTCAAGTGTCACATCTACTTGTTTTTTTAACATCTCCGGGGACAATGACTCCACCACTTCCCTGGGCAGCCTGTTCCAGTGCCTAACCACTCTCTCAGTGAAAAAATTCTGTCTATGTCATGAGCTGCCAGCTTTCCCAGCAGAATGCTGTGGGAAATGGTGTCAAAGGCCTTACCGAAGTCGAGGTAAACAACATCTACCACTTTTCCCTCATCCACTAGATGGGTCACCTGATCATAGAAGGCAATCAGGTTGGTTAAACAGGACTTGCCCTTCATGAACCTGTACTGGCTGGACCCAACCGCCTGTTGTCCTGCACTTGCCATATGTTCATCCCCAAGATGAACTGTTCCATAATCTTCACCAGCACCGAGGTCAGGCTGACAGGCCTGGAGTTCCCCGGATCCTCCTTCCTGCCCTTCTTGTAGATGAACATCACATTGGCAAGTCTCCAGTCATCCAGGACCTCCCCCTTAACCAGGACTGCTGGTAAATGATGGAGAAAGGCTTGGCAAATTCCTCTGCCAGCTCCCTCAGCACTCTTGGGTGGATCTCATCTGGCCCCACAGGCTTTGAAGCCTCCTTATCTTCTATTTACATAGGTTCTGGAAACCCTGTTTTGACTAAGTAGATACATGTGCAATAAACCTAAATGGAAATTTACAGCTTGAGTCCAAAGGCTTCAGGAGATCCAGCTACTAATGCCAAGTAACTAAAGACAAGCAAACAGCATGTGAAATCACATAACGTTATAACTCTAGATATTAATTCTGTTTAAAAACTTAGTTTTTTAAGCTAAGCAACTAATATCTCTTGACTTTAAGAGGCACCCCTGCTCAAAGTGAGAACTGACGCGTGCAGTCCCGTTGTTGTCCTGGGAGAACTCAAACTGGACTCATCCACCAATCTGTTGTTGATAAAGGTTCTTCTTGCTGGCTGCCACGCAACGACACTGCCTAGCATAGAGAGCTGAAAGAAGACTTGCCTAGGCTGTCATATCATATTTATGGGATCAAGTGGTTGGCTTGTAATCAAACTGCATACAACAGAAAAGGTATGCATGAGACTCCATGTAACCACAACTTTCTTTGTTCACTTTACTCCTTCATGGGTTGTCTAGAGGAGTTCTTGTCCCAATTACGGCTCAGGTCTGCACCTGCTTTGGAGCCTGTGCCAAACTGCTGTTCTTTTGGTTAATGGAATGTCAAGTGCATTTGTCACAGCTCTTTAATTCCTTGAAACCCTTGTTCAGCTGTTACCTAGGCAAAGAACATCGATTTCCTACTGAATTCTTACCTTAATTCTCTACTTTTCTATTACAGAAATTTTGTCAAGTACACATTGCTTGCCATCTTTACTGTTGGTTTATGGCTGAGGAAGTCATTCTAGACTCCTTTCTAAACGATGGAAAGGGTAAGTACTTCCAGAATTTAAATCTCTCATCCTAAAATTAGCAAGTAAAGAGATCAGTGGAATCTGGAATATGTTTATTAACTAATTAAGAAGTCTGCACCAAGATGAAATATTTACCATGAATAGCTGTTTCTTTTTAATTGACTTTACAAAGGATGTAGCATGAATACTTCTGGAATAAATATTAAAAGAGTTGATTGTTAAAGTTAGATGTCAACTTCATCTGTATGCTTAAATGTCTGCTTTTGGAGATGCCCATAGGCATCCAAATCTTGACAATGTAACCTACACTGCAGCTAAGCTGCCATCATTTTCCTGTCTATCCCCAGCTGTAACGTACAGCTGTCCTTTCCTTCTGACTCGCTGTTCTGTCAATGACCAGGCCCAACAAAAATGATAGCACCATCAGGAAGATGAACCAATACACAGACTGTATTGTAAACAAAAGCGTTATGATATGAATGACCGCCAGGGGTACAAAAAGGTCAACCAGCTCCTACATGATCAACGCCACCCCCAACGATCCCACAAAAGATGTGACTCGGCCCACAACAGGTGGTATAAACAGAGACCCGAGGTTGCTCACAGTTGGGATGGGAAACAGCCAGACCAGCCAGTTAAATACATAAGAGAAAGGTGCCCACATGGCGACTCTCACCTGATTGGCCCATGTTCACAACGGTCTGAACAGCCTGGGGCCCAGCTCCAGGAGAGTCAGGAGGTCTGCCCTGAACCAGGAAGCTCTGGGGAGTGCACTCCACAGACAGACACTCCTGACTCCCTGCCAGTGGTCCCAGCTTTTATCCCCAAGCAGACCCCTGACCTTTGTCAACTCAGTGCGGGACCCCTGGGGCTCATTTCCCTTCTGGCTCTCCCTGCAGGGCCGGCCGCACCCTGGGGGGAAGCTCTAAGGCAAACTCACCCCTCTGTGTGAAGGGCTGTGGGGATCACCCATATGTCAACCTTAATTCGGGGCTCGGGGTTCAGACCCCAGCATTTCACTGGCTTACTATAGAACATGCTACCAGAGAAGAGAAAAATCAATGACAAAGAGGAACGTGCTGTATCAATGAATTCATAAGCACTCTACAAGCAGCGAAGAAATACAAAAATGCAGTTTCCATTGTCACCTATTAGGCTGCCTTTGGTGAGACATCAAAGAAATATTTGTAGAGATTCTGTGGGTCAAGTGAGGCAAATAACAAAAATGATGACAAGTCCTTTTGCTGGCAGTACATGTAAATATGATTAGTTAATTCAAATTTATATAGCACATATCAATGCATGAATAATACTGCATGAGCACTTGAAAATCTTATTGCTGAAATGCTAGTACAGCTAAACCTGACAGACCTTTATCTGCCTGCTCGGGGTTCATGTTAACGTGTTAGAGCTAGCCAGTTTTAAAAAATCTTTGAAACACTATCTCTTTATACCTTTGCCACACCAATCGAACATGTTCTTTCAAACATTTAGGTAAATTAGACTTTGTTTTATGGGGTCAGTACTGGTCACAAAAGATACTTAGGCAATCCAAACATACCTGCTTTTGGAGAGTATTCTCGGGTAGACATGCAGTTTTTCATTTAATTGAAGAAGCCTTGTACCAGGGAAGCTCTTTGAGAAAATTCCACAGTCACAGATAAAAATATGTGGTTTACATGGTGAAGTGCTGGGGTTAAACCCCCAGTCCTGAATGAGAGCTGGCACATAGATGATGTCCACAACCAGGCAAGAAAGACCCTCTTGATTGGTTTTCACCCAGGGTCTGGCCAGCCTTGGGTGGGAACCAATTAGGAGATCACCACCAGGTGCCCCCACCTTCCACATT
The DNA here is from genome assembly GCF_000691845.1 of Merops nubicus. Taxonomy (NCBI): domain Eukaryota; kingdom Metazoa; phylum Chordata; class Aves; order Coraciiformes; family Meropidae; genus Merops; species Merops nubicus. The sequence goes on along the minus strand of NW_008580685.1, from coordinate 76,337 downwards.
AACTTGGAGGTGGGACAAGAAGCCACCTCTATAAGAGCTGACTCTGCTTGTTCTATGGAGTGTGGGAGGTTTGTTTATGTGGTGTATGTGCTGTCTGTCTATCAGAAGGGCTCCCTGACTCTTCAAAACAAGTGGAGTTCCCAGGATGCTAGGACCAGAACATGAAGCTGTGTCTGAGTCCTGCAGTATAATTGGGCTTATGGCCTGGCTGCCTCCA
>NW_008580685.1:21038-76067 GCF_000691845.1 Merops nubicus | reverse complement strand
TCGCTCTGTCTGTCTGTCTGTCGCTTTGGGTCTCTGGTGTGTGATGTGGTAGTGGAGGGAGGAGTTTGGATGCTGGTCTGCCCGTTAATGATAATGTCATTCTGTATTGGGCAAGTTGTCAGCAGAAGACATGGCTTGAAAGGACTCCATGCTTTTACTAGTGATATGTACCATGATGACATACATACCAGAGCTGTATTCAAATGAGGGAAAGATACCTTTTAGTCAGCAATGTTATAAAGCAAGTATTGAAGTGAGAGTTGACATTTTACTTTGCAAATTTTCTGAACTACTGAAAGTTGTGTTGTGAAATGTGGTTGACTGATTTGAAGCTATATTGTCTACTTTGTATTAAATATATATTTAAGCAGTTGTTTTTGCTACAAAGCAATGTTTTGAAGAAGATTGTGTAATATTTTATGTAGGTAAGGTCAAGTTATGCATAAGGGAGCTGTGAGAGCATTACAGTATGATGTGTTTGTATCAGGAATTCTAGTAAGGAAGTTTCACACCTCTCCAGTTCCCAGGTAAAACCATGTCTGGGTCACAACCCCATGCAGGCTTGGGGAATAGTGGTTGGAAAGCTGCCGAGTGGAAAAGGACCTGGAGGTGTTGATCAACAGCTGGCTGAATATGAGCCATCAGTGTGCCCAGATGGCCAAGAATGCCAACAGCATTCTGGCTTATGTCAGCCAGACGTTCCTGTGGCCAGCAGGACTGGGAAAGTGATTGTCCCCTGTACGTGGCACTGGTGAGGCCACACCTCAAGTACTGGATTCAGTTTCAGGTCTCTCCTTCCAAGAAGGACACTGAAGTGCTGGAACACATCCAAACAAGAGCAACAAAGCTGGTGAAGGGTCTAGAGAACAAGTCTTATGAGCAGTGTCTGAGAAAACTGGGGTTGTTTAGCCTGGAGAGAAGACCTTATTGCTCTCCACAAGTACCTGAAAGGAGGTTGTAGTGGGATGGGTACTAGTATCTTCTCCCAAGCAGTAAGTGATAGGACAAGAGAAAACAGCCTCAAGTTGTGCCAGGGGAGGTTTTGATTGGATATTAGGAGACATTTTTTTGTTCTCACAGAAAGGGTTTTCAAGCACTAGAACAGGCTGCCCTGGCTTGAATCACCATCCCTGGAGGTATTTAAAAGATGTGTGGATATGGTACTAAGGGACATGGTTTAGTGGTGACTTCTCAGTGCCGCCTTAACGGTTTGACTTGACAATCTTGAAGGTCTCTTCCAACCAGAGCAATTCTACGTTTCTATAAACATAAGATAAAAATACAAACATTAATAAAAGGTGTAGGGACATGTAAAGGAAAATGAAATATGGATTTTATTAGAACCTCAAAAAACATAGATTTGTTGTTTACCTGCAGAGTATTTTATAAATTTCTCATTACAATTACATCTGATGTCCACAAAACTTTTTTATCTTTTAGTGGAAAACAAAGAATTCACATCTTCTGTACAAAGGGAGCTAGATTTAGAAAGAGTATAAATATGATCTATAAAAAGAACTGTAACAGATTTTTTTTTTTAACTAAAGCTAAAAATTATAAGAATAACCAAGTGTCAGAATGTCATAACAACTTGTGACAATAAAAATATTTGTATGGTATTTTTTAAAAATGCCAGTACAAATACCAGAAAAGCTTATATGTTATATGTTTTAAAAAATCCACATAAGAGGTTTTGACAGACTTTCAGGAGAGGATGGACTTAGTAGTAACTAATATTTCAAATAAAGACTTTCTGAAAATGCAAGAGAACCCAACAATATTCTCTACAGGAGACAAAGATCTCATTTTCTGTTAAATGGAACAGCAGTTATTCTTCTGCAATCAATAATAATGTTAAATTCAAAGTTTCAAAAGAAAGTTTATAATAATGTAAACATATTGACAAAAAAAGTGTGACATTTTTACAATAAACTCTTTGGCTCGTATAACTGTTATTTTTATATTAGTTTATGCTCTCCCTCAGTGTATCTTTTAAGTGGTCCCCCTTTGTCAAGGAGAGCTTTTTCTCCAGTCACAATCCTCCTTTATTCTGACCTTATTAATATTGACACAAGTGATTGCTTCTAATTTTTTCTTATTTCTTTAGAAGAAGAAATTATAGGCAGACAGTAAATAGTTCATTAGATATTGTCTCTATCAAATGACTTATTTTTTTTATGACATACTTACATAACGGCTTTCAAAAGAAATTGCAAACAGTGAGTTGAACTGCTAGCAGTGACATTCATTACACAGGTTTATAGTGAGCCAAACAGAAACCAAACTAACTTAGGTCTAAGTAGTGTGTGTTTTATAAAGCCTGTTGCTCTCAAGGCTTGCACACAGATTTTAGCACCCAGCCTGGGAATTATATCTTAAGCTTGTATAAACATTTTTTTTTTTTTTAACTAAATATCTACTTTCATCTGAAAAAAAAGAAAAAAATTCTTTTAGGGAACAACAATGTCCAATCAACTATGAATTTATATGCTCTTTGGAAAACTTCAGTTTCTGGGAGAAAAACATTAAGTGGAAGAAAGGAGTAGTATTGATTTTTATAGTGATGGTATTCTGATACAATCAGCTATTATAGGATGAAATATCTACTTTCATCTGAAAAAAAAGAAAAAATTCTTTTAGGGAACAACAATGTCCAATCAACTATGAATTTATATGCTCTTTGGAAAACTTCAGTTTCTGGGAGAAAAACATTAAGTGGAAGAAAGCTGATTGTATCAGAATACCATCACTATAAAAATCAATACTACTCCTATCATAGGATGACATCCTTCCATGATTAGTTGTATCCCATTTTAAGCAAAGCTCAAGTATTAAATATGACTGGCCTGGTCTTTGAAAACTTTAAAAAACAGATGAACTAATAACAGAGAAAATAGCTGAAGGTAGATTTCCAGAAATTTCTGGGTCATGGGTCCAGAGAGAGTGAAAAATATGATCAGTTGGATGCCCCAGCTGTCTGGCACACCACAATCAACTGAGTAGGTCAGATTAGTGATCATTTAATGAGTATGGTATGTATTTAGTGTTAATGCTTCTATATGTATTATAATTTATTCTCAGCTATTGTTTACTACCTCATTTTAGCTTTACTTTTCAAGATTTGTGTAAATAAACTGGATAATTCTAGTTTTAACATAATGTTAAAACTGATTCACAACATATGCATAATTTCCTTTTATTTTCTTCAAAAAGACTTTACCTTTTGTCCCATAAATTGCTCAGGGCAAGAAGGACGTGTAGCAGGGACTGCAGCTTTTGAAAGTCCCACTGGATAGGCCAGAAGTAGGCTGATCTGCAAGACACAGCAAGGGAGGAATATGAAGAAACTGGCACTGAAACTCAGAAAATAATGATGAGCAAGAAGAAAAATGAGAAAATGGGCACTCCTAAGGAGGATTAAATGTGTCTGTATTTGAAAGAAAAGGAGGAAAAAAGCACTTATAGTAAGTTTATAATGTATATAACAACCTCTAAAGACACTGAAGATTCAGCTGGGAAATGACATCTTGTTCCAGTTGATCAGTTAAGTGTACTATGCCTGTCAGGTATGAAAAGAGAAATTGTCACCTTGCTTTTATGAAAAGCTCTATATTCAGTAATAGCATTTGTCGTGTCAAGTTGCTTAATTGATTTTCTATCTTTACAAGGAGGCAATTATAAACCAAGGAAGATTTTTTTCACAGTTCTAATGTCATCTGCATTCTTGTGACCAGTAAAGACTATAAAAAATCATGTCAGCGATTTTGATGTCAACACTCAAGACTGATTCAGAAACAGGAAATGAACAAAGAAACAAGCTATAATTCTGAGAAACTACAGTTTTAGTCTGAAAATAGCTAATCTGAGTCTTTTCAATATCAGATTTACTACAACTTTTAAAATTAAGTGATGTTTTATTTGAAATATGGTATGTCACAGAATAATTTATCTGAATTTAAGAATTTTTATTGGACTAAACCTGCTACATAAACAAATGAGGTTGTGAATACAGGACCACACTTCTCCTATATATTGGACTTTTCTAAAGTTCTAGATGAACTGAAACTACAAGTATATATAATTCTGTTAGAATCTTACTTTAAAAAAAATTAAGAAAAATTTGTTTTTCTAGACAAAAACATCACATAGTAGTGAATTATAATACATTCTTCTTTCATACCAGTTCAGATAGTAGACTGAACTCAGGTCAGTAGACAACTACAAGCTCATAAATATCAAGCAATGAAATGCTCAAGATATCTAGGAAAGCTGCTCTTCTTTTTACAGTACATTTGAATAAAATGTTTTCCCTTTTCATCATACACACAATGAAAAACTCAGCCTTCCTTTACTTTCTCCTTGTATTTCAGATATTCAATATATATGGTAGATGTCTTTTTAAATCATTCATGGTCTTTTATCAATCCATGATTCATTGTAAAGGCAGCAGCTGAAAGACCCTGGAAGCTAGAGGAATAGTTGACATTAATTTCCTACCTGATTTGTAACAGTTACAAACAAGTATCTGGAGGATACATATGTGGATTATGCAACTGTCAGTATGAATGAAATTTGATTTGGTGTAGAACATTCAGAATCCATTATAGGTAAAGTGTAAGCTTTCCCTGTGAATTCATTGTTCCTAAAACTACAAATAATTTAACCAGGTAACTGGTCAACAAACTTCTTAATTAGTCAGCAAGTGGTCATAAGATCATAAAATAATCCAGGCTGGAAGTGACATTGAGACATCTCTAGCCCAACATCCTACTCAAAGCAAGAGTGAGCTGACAACAGGTGAAAAGAGAGACATGGGCAGTGTCTGCACTGGTGTCAGTCAGGTCTGGGCTGGGTACTGATGTCACAGGTCCCTTCCAGGTTGGCACGGGCTCTTTCAGGGGCATGTGTGTGCCACACGAATGTCACATGTTCGAAGTGTATCTCTGTGACTTTGGGTGGAGGGGCTTCTGGACCCTGAGCACTGTAAGTACACCATGCAGATGCAGTGGCTTTTGGGATGGCCACTGACTCGTGCACGTGCTCAGCTCCTTGGTTGTGCTCCTGACAACGTGTCCACAACCCAGGCAGGTTCCACCCAGGTCACACAGCTCTTCCACATGCAGTCCTCTATCCAAGGCTATCTTTCAGACTGACACTTCATGGTTTAGTCTCACACTGGCAGAGGTTGCCTAGAGATTTGATAGAAGCTCCATCCCTGGAAACATTCAAGATTGGGTTGGATGGGGCTTGGAGAGGTCCCTGATCATTGCAGGGGCATTGGGCTAGATGACCTGTAAAGGTTCTTGTCAATCCTAAACATTCTGTGATTCTGTGTTCAGGGCCATGTCCAGTTGGATCTGAAAAACCTTTAAGGACAAACTGCAGAGCCCCTTGGGCAACCTGCTCCACTGCCTGATCGTCCTTATGGGGCAGAGGTTTCTCTCCCATTCCAGTCTGATCCTCTCTTATTTCTCTTTACACCTATTGTGTCATCTTCTTACTGTTGGGGATTTTTAAAATTTGCTTCTTGAGGTGAACGAAATACATATTTGTATTTAAATGTATTTAAAACCCCCCAATGCTGTAGTGGGTTGACTTTGGCTTTGGATAGAGTCCTGTCATGATTCTACAAGGGGTTGGTAAACATGCATCACAAGCTGATTCACTATATATGCTTACATCAGCACCAATCCAATGAGTGTCAGCATGGAATATCTTGGCCATGTGTCGGGTCCATCCCCCAGCACCAGCTCCACTGCTCAAAGGTGGCCCCTTAATGCTCATATCACTTCAGGATGGCTACAAAACAAGACTGCAGCTCTGTCTTTCAGGTTTATTGTTGTTGCCGCCTTTTTTCTAGACCTAACACAAATAAATGTAAGTTTGCTTGTCTCTTTACCCAAACAAATATTGGTACAAATTCATTATTTTAATATACTCATACTGAAGCAGAACAACATGTCCTGACAGATGTTGGTTTTATATTTATAAAACAAATATCAGGGTGGTGCAATTGTCGTTATCATTCTTTTTTAAGGGGCAAGGCAAAGATTTAGTCATATCAAGGAACTAGATAATAACCTGGTTTAGTTTTCTTTAACTAAAAAAAAATAATCAAATATTAATTAGTATTGCCTTTACTGAGTCATGTATTCAATTTACTGTGACTGAGGTCAGTTGGTAAGATTAAGATTTCACTGAAGTTTGTGTCTTCTGAAGAGATGATTCATTCACTATCCAGATAATACAGATTCCCTATCCTTTTCATAATCAGTCTCAGATCAAGCTGACACAATAACAGCTTAGCTGTGCTTCACTGAACAGTAACACTTCATACTTTCATGAGAATGCATGACAGCCAGGCTAAGGAGTGTGCCAGATAAACAGAGGAATGGGATTCAGTCTGTTGCCTTCCTAATATGTCTTTGGGAAAAAATATATCTATAACACCAGTCTTTAATTTACAGAAAAATAGCTTTAAAAGATTTAACCTTATTGTGTGAGTGAGGAACTGTGGAGTTCTGCAAGTGAAGAATTGCTCAGTTATGAAAAAAAAACTACTCAAATTGATTTGAGATAGGCACCAAGAAGTTTGCTTTTCATACTGTCAATCCCTTCCTGATGTGCATTGACCAGAGGAAGCCTGGTTTGTGAAATACGTGTTGAAAACTAATTGACTAGACAAAATGAATGGATTGTTAACAGATATCATATTAAAAAGCATTTGGTTTTCAACGCTAAGAAGAATTAGGTCTGTTGCCTCCATTCCTCACTGTACCTTAAATCAGAAATACATGTGGCTACTTTTAGCAGACTTGCCTGGCACATCTTTATCAGAAAATGAATTTGGGTTGCTAGTGTTTGAGATGTATATTATAAAAGTGAAGTTATAAGGTCCTTCTTTAAGGAAAAAAAAAAATACAGACTTAGCTGGGTCCTTAAAGGAACATTCTCTAAAGTTATTCTGTAAATTGTGGAAAATATGTAACATTTCACTGACCCTAATTAAATGCTTTATACATGAGGTTATGAGCCAGTTATGCTTTTTCTCACTGTGAATGTTTAGGTGGCCATTAAATCCATACCAATGCCTGATGTTCTCTCACCATGTACCCTAGCTAATTAAAGGGAATGTAAGATTAGAAAGGATGCCTTAGGTCATTAAAGTTCCAGGTGTTGCAGGAAGCTCCATTTCACCATTTTTTATAACTGAATTGAGCTCTTCTATGGGTGGTGAGGATGGTGACTTTTTTTTTTTTTAAATGTTCAGTGATTTTTTCCCCTACTCTGACTGCAAGTCTACTCCTGTAACTCCCTGCTCGGATGGTTAAAATCCTTTGTGAATGTATAGCCTAAAGGTACTTAAGACTAGTTATATGCACTAGGTTTTAAGCCAATATTGTCTTTATTAGCTGGCTGTTATTGTTCTGTGCCGTTTTCCGTGGCGCATTTATAGAAAGGTCATCTCAGTCTTCATTTTTCCAAGCTAAACCATCCAAGTTCTGGCATTCTTCATAACAAGAAGTCTCTTAAGACTCCTAACTGTCCAAGGAGCCTTTCTTTGTTCTTTCCCCAATTTAAATTGATCTTCTTTGAATTTTGGTGCACAGAACAGTAAACAATTCATAAAGTAGCTTTAGTATTTCCTTTCCTCTATTAGGCACCCTGTCCTAGTAAATCTCCCTTCATGTCAGTGTGTTATCATAATACTATGATTATTTAGTGGATATATTCTAATAGAAAATTGGTCCCATATTATTATGAGGTGCTAGATTGAATTTTAAAACTATTTCAAATCTGAGCCATAGCAACAGTTTTAGAAAAGTTGAGTACACTATGAAAATGATATTGAGGTGACAAATTTCTGCTGTGAAATAAGCCAGGAAATCTTTATTTTTAAAGCCTTTAGTTTGTATATTTCTAGGGAAGACTGCATTCTTTCAAAGGAGAGTCTGTCTCATTATTTTAGCAGACAGATGATCAAAGATTCCTTAATCTGAAATCTTGTACACAATCTCTATTTGAAACCTTCTGAAAGAAAAGTTATATTTTACCTTTTTTTTTTTTTTTTTTTTGTAAATTAAACTCTTTCTTGAAGAACAAAACTCTACACAAAGTCCCAATAATGTAGCTGACAAGCAGAGGCACAAAGATAAATCCCAGTGCTTGCTAAGGAATATATACAAAGTAGCATCAATATGGCAATTTAAAATGTATTAAAATTAATAATTAAATCTTCAAGGAGCTAGTCTTGAATTAGAAGCAAATGCCACAATAATTTTGAGAAGAATATTATCCTCCAAAAGAGTGGTTCAGATATGTCACATGGAGCTTGTTGGAAGAAAGTATTCTCACAACATGCTCTATAGTACCAGCAATGACTAGCTGACATCTGAATTAATAAAAATAGTAAACTCTAGGTATTTTAGAACTTGGGATGAAAAAAGTCAAATCATTAATTCAGATCCTGCTCAGCGTTAAGGACACCCTCTAAAGGATAACACATGACATAGAGGAAAATGTACTGGTGTCATGACTGAATATTTAAGGAATAAAAATAGGAAAATGGGGAGTTGGAGTGAAAATAAGAAATAACACATGGTAATCATCTGTGAAAGGCGACGTTGGCAAGCAGTTTGTGTGATATAAAGAGGAACTGAATGGACGGATCCCCAAACATTTTGGCTGAGATTCTCAGAGATGGATGCCTTAGGGCCTTTTCACATATTTCAGAAACAATTTATTTTAGTCCATTGCAACAGCTGATGTGTTATATCCATTTCTCTATTGTTTAATGAATTTATAATGCTGCTCTTGCATGTGCTACTTGCATTTATTGTGTGAAATGAAAACTATTCTACGAGGGTCTGTTGCACACTGGAAGATTTTATTCATGTTGCTTATTTTTTTGGCTCGGCATGATCATGCCAAGGTGGATTTCAAGAGCACGTGGTCTTTGAATGCTACAGCTTTTTCAATTATGCAAATAATTAGGCAAATAGTTCTGTGAAAGAAAAAATGGTGTTGCATGCATTTGTGTTTATAAATCAAGCATCTTAAGCAAATGAACTGGAGTTGTAAGATGAGAGCAACCCAAGTAACTGAACAACTCAGCAAGTCACCATCCGTTCATATGCTTTTAAGGTGACCACCTCAAGGTATTCAGGAGATAACGTGTCAGAGTAGAAACATTAAGAAACTGTCACCTTCAGGAAACAAAACACTTGTCATTGGCTCCTCTAGCACTTGGAGGAGGAAGTTATCATTAATGTAGTCCAGGAACCTCAGCTTATGCCCTGCTGTGTTGTTATTTGTGCTTTCTGTCGGAGGAACATTTTAACACACATCACAAATAATATTTTTAACATGTAACAATACTTTTAGTTATGTAAATCTTTGCAAGCTGGTTCAAAATCTAGAAATTCATAATATCTGGGTAAAATTGTCATCTGGATATAAAACACAAAGGCCACATTTTTTTATAGTATTTAGTGGAATGTAATAACCAATTACTTGTCTGTGTTTTACTTTTAACCTTTACAGTTGTCTGGAAGAATCACAAGTGCTTATAAAAAAAATCACTTATGAAATTTCCATGATACATTTTTCAGCTTCTAAAGATCACTTGTCTTCGAGCAGCAATTTTCACTAGTCCTTGGGTATCTACTTCAGAGTTTTCTCTACATTTATTCACAGTTCTTTTTACTTCTTGAGGTGACTTTTAAGAGAATCATTTTCTCTGCAATAAAGAATCCCATTAGCAATCTACAACTTCAGATATTGAGATCACAAGGTAACATTTATTATCTAACTCCCTCTGCGATGTCAGCATGAATATAGCATGTAAGATGAAGGTCTGGAAAAAATACAAAATCTTCATAATGATATAAGGAAGGATATATAGAATAGGAACTTCAAAGAGGTGGAAGTATTAATATAATTATTTATTATATAATTTATACAAACTCTAATCTTCTGTAATTTGCTTCAAGTAAAAAACAAGACAAAGTTGAGATAAAATGTTTGACACTGATAAGCAGGTATGACTGGATATGTTAATGCTTTATACCTGATATGTGTTGATCTTATTCCCTTTGGTAACCTGAAGCAAAGGGGGAGGAAATGAATCAGAGGATTAAATGGTCAGGAAATATGATATCAGTAAGTAATTTGTTGCATTGTATAGAGCCAAAAGGACCTTAGATGGTGTACTTGCACTGATGTTTCTTTCTGCTTTGTCCTTCACTACTCATCGGGCAAATGTGGAAAATTCTTATCCTTGCTAATCAAGACTGATGATAATTTCACACTTTACCTTTGATTTTCTGATAGCTCTGTTCCTGCATTACTTGTGATTCAGTAATGGTATTGAAAAGTCATTTTCATGTGGGAATTATGTTTTGGAGATGGCCTGACAATTTAAAAATGTGCTCAAACATTGTTAATACTGAGGTAAACTGCTGAATATGGTATGTTTAGGATTCATCAGATTGAAATAAATATTTTAGCAAGGTGTTTATTACATTTGCACCCTCAAGCTTTGTATCAGACTAAGACCTTCTGATACAAGTTAAGATTTGATACTTATTAACATCATTAATCTTGTAAAGATTGTGCTTTTCTGTTTGTTTTTCTTACCCTGAATAAGGCTATTCAAATAGCACTCAAAGTGAATCTCACTTAATATATGTGTGTGATTATCCTTTCCTGACTAATAGACTTTGTACTTGGCCATCCTCTTCCTGTCTTCTTCCTCCATGCCTTATATATAGAAACATAGAATGTTTTAGGCTGGAAGGCACATCTAGAGCTCATCTGGTCCAACCTCCCTACACATGTAGGGATATCTCCACCTAGATCAGGTTGCTCAGAGCCCCATCAAGCCTGACCTTGAATGATTCCAGGCATGGGGCCTCCTCCACCTCTCTGGGCAGCCCATTCCAGTGATTCTTCACCCTTATATTAAAGAACTTTTTTCTAATAACCAGGATAAGTCTATTCTATCCTAGTTTAAAACCAGTACACCTTGTCCTGTCTTTACAAACCCTTTTGAACAGACCTTCCCCTGCCTTCATGTAGGCCCCTTCAGGTACTGGATGAGAGCTGAAGCACTTGTATGGCTCCACAACACCTTTCAGTCAAAACAAGCTATCGAAACTCTGGGTTTTTTTTATTTTTTTAAAGTATTAGAGATATTAGACTATTTTCACTACCACTTAAGATCATGTTTTCAGTATAAAAATCATCAGTCAATATTTGCTTGTGGGGTTTTTTGTTTTTCTTGTCTTTCACCACCTGCTCCCACTTCTGTGCCATGCATGGAGTACTCGTACAATGTGTTGGCATCACTACTTGTGATAAGCTGTGAAGCGGGCAGAAGATTCAATTCGATTAAAACACAAAAGAATGTCAAATCCTAAAAGCAGTTGTGCAAGTTTTATTTGTCATAAAGGACAGGCAAGAGTTAGCAGTGGAATGACAATGGAAGAGGAAACAAGAAAAATATATTCTCATCACATATGTAAGTAAGAATTTTTCCATGTCAGCGTATAAGAGAACAAAAGTCTTTGAGAAAAAAAATTGTTGAAATGTTAATATAGCCAGAGTATATCCTTCATCTCCTAAATACAGTAAACTTTTTGTTACAGTTTCATTGTAAATGAAAAAAAAATGCATTATCAAACCCCCGTATGATGAAAAACAAGTGCAAAAACCTGAGCAGAGCAAATATTAAGCTTAAGAAACTGAATTTCTTATTTCTGTGGCCAAGTCTGCACTAAGCAATGTAGTACAGATGATGTATTTTATTTTCATTTTTACTTTTCACAGCTGCTGATGTATTTGATATTTATAGTTTGTGATGTTTAACAGCAAATAAATAACTTTTTATCAAGAACTGAATAAATAAATTATGTATACATTTATATTCCTACATATAAAATGGGAAAAGAATAAACTCTCAGAACTGGGTGTTACCTTCGATACATGCTGGGATGCCTAAGCAAGGCAACCAGTCAAAGTTGTGTGCGTGTAGGCATAGACATTGACTTTCATAGAACCATAGACCATCTCAGGTTGGCAGGTGTCCATAAGGATCAAGTCCAGTCACTGCTCCTTGCAGAAGTACCTAAAACTAAACCATATGACTAAGAGTGTGGTCCAGGTGTTTGAATTCTGACAGGCTTAGTGCTGTGACTACTTCCTTGGGAAGCCTGTTCCAGTGATCAGCCACCCTCTTGGTGAAGAATCTTTTCCTAATGTGCAGTCTGAACTTCCCTTGACACAGCTTCAAACCATTTCTTCGTTTCCTTTTATGCCTCCAGTTCTGCTGCCACTCTTGAGGAAGTTGTAGACTGTGATGAGGGTACTCCTCATCAGCCTTCTCTTCTCCAATCTAAACAAACCAAATGGCCTCAACCATTCTTCATAGCTTTTCCCTTTGCAATCTTTCACAATCTTGATTGCAGTACTCTGGACACATTCTGATATTTTGATGTTGTTATACTGGGTGGATCTGCACCAGTGCAGTGTAGATTGGGAAAAGTTCAAGACTGGGAAAAGTTCATTCATAGTTTCATATATCTAAATCTCTTTTCTTGATACGTCCTTGCTAAAGTCCTGCATCGACCTCCAACACCATATATCTATCCCATCTTTCTGATTGGCAAATAAATCAGTACGTTAATTACAGTCTCAAAACCAAGATTTTTTTTTTTCCCCTTTAACAATTCTGTGTCTGTTTTACACCCTATCCCATTTCCCAATAAATATTCAAAGATTTATAATATATTTAGTTAAAATATGTTTAGATTATGCTTTTCTTGCAGTGGAGGGTGTTTATACGATGAATTTTGAAACACCTGGTAACCATTTTTCTCAGCAATATAGCTCTTAGGATTAAGGTTCATATTCAGATAGTCAAACCTAGTTATCAGTGACAGAGGTACCCAAACTCTGTCACGGGCTACATGCTAGTTTAGCATTCTGTTTTAATCAAAGGACATCAGGTCAGTATCATGAGTCTGGAGAACTTCACTGCTGACCACTGCAATGTTATCAAAGAAAATGTCTAAAGTAAAAGGAATAGTTATCTGTGTTGACTACAGACTGCATTCAGCTTGCCTGAAGAAAGCTTATTGCTATCTGAGGTGACTGAATGTCAGTGAAGAGGACTGAAAGATCAAACAAACGACCTTGTGGGAGACTTCTACCTTTTGGAGTAAAGGCTATATGTCTGACAAATGTCCTAGTACATTATAAATGCTAAGAAGTGTTTATGTGGGAATAAACTGAGCGCTAGACCACTGCTACTTGTATTGGATACACGCATATGTGTGTGGCAGAGTAACAGAAGGAATCCCTGTAATTAAATGCATTATCTAGGCTTATTAATAAAGTATGGTGGCTAACGCTTCAGATCTTAAACTTTCAAAACATTCTTTTTCTGATGCTATTGTTAAAATCTGATATGCTTCTAAATGGGTAAAATAATTATTTTTCTCACTACAAAATATTTTAATGTGACATTGTCTTTAGCTGCCTTTATATTTACATTTGCTGTATTTCTATCAATATTGTTTTCTGTGTATACATTATATGATTTTTATCTTAAAAGGAGAACCAGACATATATCTCAGAATAAACACAATCTCAACTTTAATTCAGTTTTCTAATCCATTGTATACCTGTAGTTGCCATATAATTTCTGAGTAAAAAAGATCATCTATAAAATGTTTCTAGTTATCTCCAAATACAAGCACACAATGGTAAGAGATTTATGTGCAGAACATAAATTCAGACATTATATATATTCTGCGACCATTATTTCAGAAGATATTTTGTTGAGTGCTATAGTTTAGACTTTGGTAAAGAAATACTAGTAGTGGGGTTTTTTTGTTTTGTTTTGTTTTGTTTTGTTTTTTTATGGTAGAAAACAAGCTGCCTGAGCTATACACAATTAAGATAACTTTTCAATAAAAGTAATTCTTTCACAAAGTAGATTGCAATTTTGTGACTCAAGTCAATTTTCTTACTGTTAGGTCTTTAGATAAACATACTATGGTGGGACATACAAAGATATCAAAACAGGTTTGGGTTTTGTTACAATTTTTTGTCACAAAAAATTACAATTTTGTTGTAATGTTGGGGGTTTTTAATTTTTTTTTTTTTTTTTTGCCACAGTGGAAGAATATGAACAAGACCATGTGTTACAGGACAAACTGCTTGATAATTTTGATGTCAAGAAAAAAACAACCAAACAAATAGCAGAGACATTTTGTTTAACTAAAGGTTACATACATCAGTCAAGATAATTCTTCAGAATGTTGAAAAGGAAATCAAATTAGCTAAGTAATTTAATATTGGGTTATGCTTTGTGTGCTGTGATTAGCTATTATGCCAGAGAAAAGTTTGGTATAGAAAAAAGCAAAACATAAACTTCTGTTGGCATTATTTATAGCTATGAGTTTTAAAAACATTCTAAGGAGCATTGGGTGTTTCAAGCTTTGACTGCTACAACAGTTATGGAGACACCAACACTTTTTTCCTTACTGCCAGATTCTTTCTGTTATAAGGAACTACTACAGAAAACTGTGTCATAATATACAATTCTATGTATGAGCCCATTAAGAAAAAAACAATAAGAACAGAAAATATAAAATTACAGAGAAAGAATGAAATAAAATGTTTGTTGAAATCCTGATTGTTATGTGTCAGTATTTGGTTATCCACATTCACAGCTGTAGCCTCCAAGGGTATTTGATTTATATAGTAGTAAAATGCTTCATAATGTGATGTAATATCCGAAGTAATGTAAATATGAAATACATTCAGCTTTGGGCTGTTCACTTCAGTTGTAGCCTAATCTTTGCAGGTTAAGAAGAAACAATTATATTTGGGGACAGTGTTTGCTTGTTTATTTTATTTGTTTTATGTTTGTTTGCTTGTTTTCAGGCTTGTAAAAAATTCAGATATCCCATATGTCTTAACGAGTCAGAAATCCACTGTATTAGTGAGGGTTTTCTTTGGTTCTTATGATGCTGAAACAGGTAAATGTGTAGTGCTGCCCTAATGGTGATTAATCAACACACTGCTTCCAGGGAGGAGCAGGAGGAACTTAGGACTACAATACTCTATAATGACTTTATAGTACTTCAAGAAGGTAACGTTGAATACATTTTCAAGTAAATTTTGCATGAAATACATTCTTTCCTCTTCTTTTTGCATCTGTTACATTATAACTGCAAGGCTTTCTTAAAGGCCACTGGTGCTGTGCAGCACACCATCACAAGCACGTTTTGCCTTCAGCAGACATGCTGGAAATTTTCCTGGGGTTGTTCTCAGATGTTTTATACACCAGTGTAATGAGGAAGGAGTAAGAGCTATTGTTTTTTTTTTTCAAAGGCCTGTCTACTGTTCCTGCCCAAATGGCACAGAACAGCTTGCATTGCCACTGCCTGAGAGGTTTGTCTAAAAAGGCATAACACTGACCCTCATTTTCCCCAGGGCTGTTTGTGAAATGCTTCAGGTAGGAAAATGATTCTATTCAAAACTAAAGGTTCAGACATCTTGAGGGCTATACTGAAGCTGTGTTTTTTAAAGTGTGAAAGCACAGCTTTGTGTTTTATTCTCCAACGTATTGCCTGAGGGCTTCTTGCAGTTTTCAAGACAGCAAGGGCTACTGGGATAGTGAGGAGGGATTATGGAGGAAGTAAGGCTACAAAGCTGTTGCACTCCTGTCTGTATGGGCTTTTAACAACCAGAGTTTCTTGAAAGGAACTGTGCAGAATAACTGACAATAGAGCTAAGGAGATACATACCAATTGAGGAAGGGGGATGATCTGGGATCCTGCACTCAACCTCCCTGATGTTTGGTTTAGAAGTGTAGTTCTACTCAGTTATCTCTGT
The DNA here is from genome assembly GCF_000691845.1 of Merops nubicus. Classification (NCBI taxonomy): domain Eukaryota; kingdom Metazoa; phylum Chordata; class Aves; order Coraciiformes; family Meropidae; genus Merops; species Merops nubicus. The sequence goes on along the minus strand of NW_008580685.1, from coordinate 60,161 downwards.
CCATAATACTTTGGGAGTAGACAGCTTTTGAATTTTGACATTAAGATAAGATACCAAGGGAAAAAAAAACAGTTTTCTTTGTCTTTAAAACTCCAGATGTTGTCCCAAAAGTGGATTTTTTACCAGGTGTGCAAAATCCAATCCACAGAGAGATGAGATCCCACATTTATGACAATCTGGCGCAGGATCGGGTGCTAGCAGGCTGATGCCAGGAGAACCAGCACCCCATAGGAACAGAACAGAGAATATTGATACCCTGGGGATTGAAATGAAGTTCCATTGTAGCTATTGGCCCTGATTGGTCCAGGGGCTAAATTGATAGAGGATGCTTTGACTTAGGGGGTTGATTTCGTCACTCTAAGGTGGACCCAGCTTATCAGTCCAGCAGTTATTACCTAGGCACAGCCATCCTGAGTCCTGGGTAACACAGAGGTTAGTATATAAAATACCAACAGTAATCTACAAGAGGGTATTGTTTGAAGTAAGAATTACTGAAAAGGTTAACCAAGGTGAATACAAAGTTTGGAAAGTTTATTTATTTAAATAAGTCAGGCTCCAGTGACTAACTGCCCCATGAACACTGTGTGAATAAGAGCATGAACATAGCCTGGCAAACAATGTGCCTGTTAGGGCTTTATTCACAGGAGCTCTTCACACAGATGCACATAATATAAAATACAAGACTTCTGTATTTAAAGAAGCCTAGTATTTTCAGAGAGGAAAACTTAAAACATTCAGCTCAGGTTTTAAGGCAACTAGAATATTAAATCTCATTGCAGATTTCAAAGCTGTTTCACCTGTCAGTGTAATCACAGCCTTTCCCAGCCAGGATGGATACCACTATCTGGGAGTGTTGTCAGCAGGTTGTGGTTTAAAGCCCATTCAGCTGGCAACAAAGCATTATGCAGGTCTCCAGTAGGATACGGAGGAGAAAATACAACAAAAGGTTTGAGGTCTGAGACAAAGGACAAGTGCTCACTCAACAGCTGTGGTCACAGGCAACAGACACACTGACTTGGGGAAGCAAAATCAATTTATTGTAAACAAACCCATCAACAATGCACTAATGGAGTGAGAGTAGGACAATGATAAATAATACTGGATCTGAAGTGAACATTCCCTCTACACCTCCCCTCTTCCTGGGCCCAGCTCTCCTGCCTCCACTCCCTAGCAGGGTAGAGGGGCAGGGAATGGGTGTTGCAGTCTGGCTGTCTGTTCTGTGTTTTTTCTGCTGCTCCTTCCTCCTAAGGGGAAAAAATCCTCACAGTCTTACCCTGTGGCAACATGTGCCCCCCACGGCAGACAGTCCTCCATGAACTTCTCCCACCAGTGCGGGTCCCTTCTGCAGGGTATAGTCCTCCTTGTGACAGACCACTTCAGCACAAGCTGTCCCAAGAAAGTTGTTCAGGACAGTCCTCTGCTCTAGTGTGGGACCCTCCTGGACTGCAGATAGGATTCTTACACACTGTTGATCTCCAAGGGCTGCAAGGGTCCAGCTTCCAAACTCACCATGGGCAGAAGGGGAATGGCTGTGCTAACATGTCGTCTTCCTCACTGACCTGGGTGTCCTCATGGTTCTCCTTCTCCTGTCCCACTCCCCTCCTAAACAAAAGAACCCTTAAAACAAAAGGACCTCCCCAAGCAGGATTTCTCCTCTTAAATAGGTTCAGAGGTGCTGATAAGGCCTACTCTTGGCCAGAGTCAGGTCTGACTTGGAGCTAGGGGAGCTTCTTGGATCTTCTTGCAGGAGCCATGCTAGTAGTCCTGTTCCCTGCTAGACAGAAATGCAATACACAGATCTGATGGATGTTCCCAGGAGTAAACCAAACAGCCAGAGATTAACTTCACAGCAATGCCCAGTACTCCCAGACAGTAAAACTGCAGTACATGTATCCACTAGGAAGACGCTTATGTAGGTATAAACTATAATTTAATAATTTCCTGACTGATGAACTGTTAAGAATGTTATGGAAATATGTTTTTCTATTCTGATAGCATAAAAATCTACTAGAATCTTACTTTAGACTGACTAGCATACTGGAGTTTATCCAGTGGCTATGCAGATTTAACTAAAAAAAAAAATTGGAGGACAGTATACATGAGCAAGGAAAGAGAAAACAGAATATTTATGTTAATATTTTCATTTTGAGACCAGAATTCACTAAATCCCTTCATATTTTATACAGATTTCATACTTTCCTTTTTTTGTGATCCAGCTGTCACTATTGGAGCTTGGATCACATTAAAAGAAATCACAGTTTTTAAAAGTTCAAGAGCTGTTAACCTGAAACAAATACTTTCATGTGGAAAGAAAAAAAATGGTTTTTAGATGAAACTGGAATGTACAGGAAATGAAACATTTTGTCTTGAAACATTGATTTTAAAGTATTGTCTTATATTTTTTTTTTTCCTAAAGTGCTTTAAAGTGCTGAAAGAAATATTTAATGTAGAAGGATATTGAAACAGAGCTGTTTGACAATTCCAGAATGTAATGTTTGTTAAGCTGTCAGAATGAAATGTTTTGACATTCAAAAATTATTTCTTCCTTCTGACCAAAGGTATTTATTTACAGCATTTGAAAATGGAATTCTATCTTCAAACAGCTTCTGATTATTTATTTCTCTTATTTTTGGTGAATGTTCCAACCATCCAGAAAATACTCACTATTTACATTAGGAACACTTTCTAAATCTGCTAGGTAAAGGAGGACTAGTCCTCAGAAAGCAGTTGTGACTGTATGTATTAATTGAGTCTATAAGAATTCAGTCTTCTAAATGCAGTGCTTTTCTGTAGATTATTTTTGGTGAATGTTCCAACCATCCAGAAAATACTCACTATTTACATTAGGAACACTTTCTAAATCTGCTAGGTAAAGGAGGACTAGTCCTCAGAAAGCAGTTGTGACTGTATTAATTGAGTCTATAATAATTCAGTCTTCTAAATGCAGTGCTGTTCTGTAGACACCAAAGTTACCCACAGGTTTTGAAAAAGGTGACTCATGGTGACTTAAAGTTGGAAGTCAGGAGGAGAGATTGGTCTATTTTTAGACCATATTACTAGGCTTTCCCAGAAATGGTCTAAATTAGTCCACCGAGTGATTCATTTTATCTGCCTCATTTATTGTTGTATGGGGTTGATTATCTTTTGCAATGTCTGTTTCCATAGACAACTGTATTAGGTTAAAGAGATTACCTAATTTTTCAGTGCTTAAAGTTTGGTAAATTGTACTTTTTATATGCATAGTAAAGAAAATTCTGCTGATTATAAAGGCCAATGAGCAGGAATCTGATCTTAACTACAGATGTGTAATGACACTTGGGATATTGCAAAATATCCTGTTTGAATGTCAGCTGTTGAGGTGTTTTGGGTGAGGGGAGATTGGTTGGTTGGGTTTGTTTAGGGTTTTATTTTTGGTTTGGGTTTGGGTGTGTGTTTGTTTTGTTTTATTATGGTTGTTATTGGTTTTCCCATAAAAATGCAGGTCTTTAGAAAGTCCAGTGTAATACCTGCCAGATTCACCCAGAGGTATCGAACAGCCTAAGGTTTAACAAGAGCTTTATGTTTGGTAGTGATATCCCACTGTTTGTTAAAATGGCCTTAGAGCAGATTCCTAGAGACTGGACTCCAGTCCCAATTTAGGTATTAAGGTATTCCAGGTATCTTCCTGCAGGCATTTATGACATGACAGGAAGACTTCCATTGTTCATGATGAGAATTTAGAAACCTGGTTCAGATATATGCACCTACTTTTACAGCTTTATTTGGGTATCTGATGCTAAAAACAAGCAATCAAAAAAACAAACACACCCTTGAAAACATCCAATCAAAAAAACCCACCCCATTCAAGTCATTGAGAAACAACAAAACTCCTGAAATCGTGTAAATTATCTTTAAAATATTTTTCTGTTATTATAGCTGGGATTACTAATTTATTTTGTAACATTTTTTGTGAATACAATTACAGAGCCTAAACAAAATATTACCATGTGAAAACCACAGAAAGAGCTTCAGAATCTCCTGAAATCAATGCAATTTCTCTTTGATAGTGTAACTAATTTTCTCAAGAGGGTATCTGCAATTTGTTAACACACTGATTTATTTTCCTAAGGGAGAGCTCCGGTTTTCAGTTCTGGTAATTTGTCACCTAGCCACTACAAAAATAACACCTATAAATTTGCTCTGAGACCTGCTCAGTCTAAGCACAGAAAAGTCATTTAGCAATCATAACTTATACTCAGAGGAGCTGCTATCTCAAAAAATGCTACAGCTACCTCTCTAACACACCCTGCTAACAACTTTCCATAATGGTTGCACAGCATGTGAACAAAACTGCTCCTGCATGCCACATTTTTGTAACAATATAATGCTGCTGAATGTCACTTGCAATGCTTTTCCCCCTTTTTTCTTTCCTCTTCTCCAGAAATCCAAAAGCTCCAGCTGGCTTGTCTCATTTCAGAACAGAAGAAAGAGGCCTCAGAGAATGTGAAATTCTATCTAATGAAATGTCACCATTATGCTGTTTGTGGAAATAGGTGCTAAACCAGAACACTTCTTAATATTGGTGTTCATCTCCTTGTTCATAAATTATTACCCTTTCAAAATAAAAGTAAAAACCCTGAAATCATTACACCGACAGTCTTTTATTTCTTTGTGAATCTGCACTCCAGTCTGGCTTTTTGTTTTGCTGGCTTTTTGTTTTAAAGCAGTAAACAGATGACTATTCTAATAAGACCGCAGAGCAATGAAAACTAAATTAATAAAAATGAAAATTCTGTTCTTTTTAGCACTGATTGATTCCTGACAAAATTAGCAAAATGGTGATAATGGTGATTCTAATTCTTTTGAGTTTTTTTTGGAAAGTAGAGAAATTGGTGGGAAAGGATTGAAGAAATGTATTTCTGCTTGTGGTGGGTTGACCCCACCCAACAGCTAAACACTCACAGAAGCCCATCTTCCTTCCTTCCCTCCCTCCTTGCCTGTAAACCCCAAGAATCTGAGAAACAAAACAGGGAGCAAAGAAAGCCCATGGGTTGAGATAAAGACAATTTAATAGGTGAAGGAAGGACAAACCAGCAAAGCAATAGAAATCACTCACCCTCTCCCAGAAACAGACCAATACTCAGCCTCTGTCCAAACAATCTCCATTCCATTTTGGAAGATGATTCCCGTTCCTCACTTCTTCCTTTACTCCAGCTTTTACTTCTAAGCATGATGTTGCATGGCATGAAATATTCCCTTGGTCAGTTTGGTTAGCTGTCCCTGCCATGTCCTCTTCCAGCCTCTTGCCCACCCACAGCCTACTCAGCTGGGAAGGCAGAGTGGGGAAAAGAGGAGGTCTTGACACTGTGCAAGCACTGTTCAGCAATAGGTGAAACACTGGTGTCTTACCACTGCTATTTTAGCCAGAAATCCAAAATACAGCCTGATACAGGCTGCTATGAAGAAAATTTACTCCATCCCAGTCAGATCAAGTACAAGGTGCTAAGTATTTAGTCAAAGCTTAGTATTTAAAATTGTCTAAAGCTAGCTCCATGTTTATTGCTTTCCCCTCATCTTCAATCCTTTGATCTGCATACACCCTTCTGACTACTACCTAAAAAGAATTAACCGACCTTAACTTTCCTCATTCTCCTCCCTAAGTGTTCATCCTTCATAACTTTAACTATTGCCTGCATTATCTTAGGGAAATACAAGTAATTCTTGACCTTCAGAATTCTTAAAACACTCCAGATTTCAAAACTGTATATTCTGGAGCAGCAGATGTGATACTGGTTTATATATTCGTTTGTATATTCATTTTAATGTTATTGATGACTGCTGGGATAGCAAGAACAGTTCATATTTATGTATAAATAAATAAATATCAAGAACATTATTGCACACCCTTTTTAAGCCAGAAGTCACCAATGGCAGCTGGCTGTACTGCAGCCTCCAAATGCTGGAAATTGTACTAGAAATGTGAAGATTATCATGAATGAATAGTGAATGGTAGACTGTGTAGAAACATCAAAAAGGTAAAAAAAAAATGGACAGGAGGACTATGAAAGTAGAATGTGTCATGAGTCCTTATCTAGCAGGTCATGCAGATTGCAGCACATGACCATGTGCATCTTCTCAGGACACACAGATTGCATTGCAAAAGACAATAAATAAATTGTGATGGCTCACAAAGGTAAATCAGGGTAGAGAGATAAATAACTGTTCAGCTCCAGAAAGCTACAAAAAGGCATATTCACAGTCTATGTACTGTCACCAGGCTGGTATCTGCTACTGTATCAATGAAAAAATCCTGGACAAGTGTTCATGCATGTAAGTGTCCTCATGTCTGCAAGCTGCACCAACCACCTGAATTAACACGTCTCAGTGTTCATAGGTACGTGGGTAGATATGAGCCTGTGTGTGAACATTCTGAAGTAAAATCATCTTCCCCTCCTAAACTTCTTATATTGTGCTTTCCTACACTGTTGCAAAATTATACCCTACACAAAGACTGGAAATGCTTTAGTCAAAATTACAGTGCTCAACAGCAATTGATGCTGTGCTCTAAAACTGCATGCATAGAACTAGAAAAGATCATAAATCTTATATTGGAAAAGGTTTCCAAAATAGATGTCCCTTTCATGAAACGACTTGTGTGGGTCATTGCAAAACAATCATCTTCAATTCTTGTCCAAGTTTGTGAAGTAAAGATTATTTCTAATAACAATATTTTTGATAAGTAATCATTTAAATTTTGATTTCAGCTCCAGTCAATACTGTAAGCAGATCTGGAGGCCAGTGGTTGTAAAGTCAACTGTGCTTTCAGCTGCTTGGATAGATAACTGTAACCAGAACAGCTTCTCCTAGTCAGTTCCTACACTGTTCAGGAAACAAATGTTTATCCACATTCAATGGAAATCTGAAAGAATTATTTCACATTTTGAAAATCTGCAAGAAAAGCAAGGTGAACTAATAATCAAAGCTGGAAAAAACAAAAATCCGTAAAAAAAAGTAATAAAATTTCTATGTTGATAACAAATGTTCTACATCCTAGCAGATGTAGAAGTAATAGACAAAAAATTGGGGTATAATATTTATGCAACTCAAAAAAAAGTCATTTAGAACAAAATAAAAGAATGCAAGTTATCCACCGTGGCCCTGAATGTTCGGTTGTTGAAGTTACTCCCAAAGATCTCTGTATGAGCACTACAGAGTGATGCTTGCTAAAAAGGTACACCACAGAGCTTATGCAGAGTCAAGAGCTACCAAAAGTACAAACACAGACCACGAGGTTGCTTTAGTGTAACTCCCTCCCTGCGTGGAAGGGATAGGATTCAGTTACAGTATACAACCAGTTCAGTTCAAGTATTTAAACAGCAGTGTGTACCTAGTAGATGAGGTTCAGTTTTCACAGATATTTAGTGCCCTTTGAGGTGCTTCAGCATGTCCACACTGACCTCTGGCAGGTGCTACAGTGGAGCATGTGTCTTCTTTAGGTGCTCTGTCTTCTCTTTTAATCCCATACATAATTCTTACATATCCTAAGGGGTTTTAAATATTACTCAATATATATGTCAAATAAGCTCTCTTAGCAGGTTATATATTTATTCCCCTCTGCAGACTCCACTGCTTCAAAAAGTTGTGAGCTTCCCTTGAGTCTTATGGCTTATGATCTGATTCAAAGAGGGTAGTCTGGACTCTGGTGATGAATAGCTAGAGGTTAAGCAGGGATATATGAGATACTTTTGATGGAGACAGGCTTTATGATTATATACCCTACCTAATATTGTACTGAGCTGAAACTCATGGTAGATGTTTTCATTCACTCATGCTCCTAAGCATTATTCTTCTCTCAAATTCAAGTGCTCAACTGAACAGAATTTACTGTCTTAAGAATATATCTAGATAAAGAAACAGTGCCATACAATCATTGCAGTATAATGTAATGGCGCTGATGTCACATACCAAGGAAACAGGAAATTGGAACCTAAATTGTTTCATCGTGAGGAAATCCAGAGCATGGTTTGCAGGACAAAGCCTTAACAGGTTATGAAATAGCTGAAGTAAAAGAGAGGGGGGAATAAAGAATTCATCTGGAGGAAGCTATATGCCAGGAGCACTGAAGTCATATTACATTAAAAAATAGTAGATTGGAAAATTAAGATCTCTGTGAGAAGAAAATGCTACAGAAGGCTGCCCCCTCCTAATTCTGCACTGCAAATTAAAAATGCAATATTCCCCTAGTTTTTTCCTCACTCTGCTTTGTCTTCCACCTCTTACAATATAATGTCTTTGCAAAGACAAGTATTTCTCCAGTTTACCTACACTTTGGTAGTTTTTACACTCTCCTGAAATACAGTTTTGTTTCTGAATCTTCTTATGCAGAAGACAATACTGAGCCTATCTTCAAAACATCATGGATGAAGACTTCAACTTACACAATTTTATGAAAATATGGGAGGCACTGAACTTCTCTTTTCACCACCTATTAGAATGAAAACCATCATGGCTGCTGTGATTTGAGCCAATGTAACGCTGACCAGTTGAGCATCCTGAGCCAACCTTTCGTTCTTTGAGCCTAATTTGGATTATTTTTATACATTTCCTTACTTCAGTCTGCTTCCTGGTCATTGGTATCCAGGTAACGTTTGAAAATTGTCTAGTAGCATCCTGCAACCTCAGCTAACATCAATGACATTGCTTACTACACTATGACCATTTTTCTTGGTCAGACTTTTATTCTAGGTGGTATTCACATAACTGAAGCTGAAGCAGGGTAGGAAACAGTCACTTTAGTGGTAGATGGTTATCACAGCAAGGTAAAATACACCTTGGCCAAAGTGAGCTTTGACTAGTCTTGAGACCATTATGGTAAAATCAATATGAAATATACCTTCTTGTACCAACCATAAAAAAATCACCACAACTTATTTAGGGAGTTATAAACACACACACAATAGGTTACATATTTCTCCACTTTTGGGCTTAAACCTCAAATGAGAACAGTAGTTTTCTTAGTGAAGGAGCCTGACCTGGAGCAGAGCACAGCTTGGCTCAGGACCTCCAATGTGCTGACTAGGAGGGTGCTAATCAATCTGAACAGCTTGATTTAGTGGCCAGTTGACCTTGAGTCATTTTTACAAGAACAGTGTATACATTGTGTCTGTGACAAGAAAAGTATCTCAAAATCCCTAATCCCACTAGATTTCAGCATATTCTTGTAGGAGGAGAAGATGCAATACAAAAAAAAAAATCCCTTTTTAAATGTCTTTTTCTTCACATGTGAGAACTAAAGTAAATATAACATAGGGATATCAGAATAAAAAGGAAAATAAAAAAGAAAATCCATTACATTCAACATTTAAGTCACAAAAGACTAAATAGTTAGATAAAAAAAAAATTAATAATTAAAAATTATTATTATTTTCATCTGGAGAGTATCATAGTTCAATTTTAACAGGTCTATGATCTAACCAATTGAGAATAGAATCTAAGAACAAGAAAATCAGAGTAATATTATTGAGATTCAGAAACACATGTATATTTTCCAGGTGTTAAAAATAAAATTGCAACCATTATACTTTCTCCATCACAGTATATCAAGCTTCTTTGATGTTTTTATGGGTTAAGATGACTAATATCCCTTTTTGGTAATCACTGTCACTTACAGTAGCAGATGTTTGATTTGAGGAGACAGTTTGTTAAATTCTGAGTAGCAAATTAGAGTCATACCATACAGCTTGTTAAATGATTAGTGTATAATCATATACTTATTCTTAGATATTTCACCTGTTCCAAAAGTGAAACGTTTTTAAGACCTATTTTTTTAGCAAGGACATTAGCAAAGCTAATGTAACATCTTGTCACACTGAACAGATCAAAATTGTTTTAAAATTTTTAGTAATCAATTCATTTCCTGGTCAACATTTTCATGCACACATTTCAGTGTAATACGTAAAGAACGTGTATTTATTGCAGGAATGAGGTCAAAAATCACAGGTATTTCAAGAAACATGCTTTATGAAACATCTGAGTAAGTGAACAATTTGTCTTTAATGGAAAAACTGAAGATAAAACCATCTAAGTAGAAGTATGAAGCATGTCTGCCCAAATATATCTTTTTTTTCCAGGTGGTAACAGACAAAAGAGCTAACAGGTACATAAGCATCAGTGTTGAAGACAACCATTAATCTTTAAAAGATCTTCATAAGCACACTTACATAGTATAACTAATAAATGCCTAAAACTATAGAGGATGTATTTCTATTCAGAAACACCATTTCCTTATATGTAGAACCTGGGGGTGATGGAACACCAGAGACACAGAAATAGTAAAAAAAAAAAAAGAGTTTAAGATTATTGAAGATTGTTTGATTTTCCTGGTAATACCAGCTATGCTAGCTGTGTAACTTGTAAAAAAAAACACAGAGGAAAGTGTGAGTGCACCGAAAGAAACACCTCCAATCTTCACCCAGTAAAGTAATAAATATGGCAGGATTATTTCCTTTACCCTGGAATATCATTTTCTTTTAAAGGCATAACTTTATGTCCTTAGGCATTTCCTCTGTATGCATGCATATATTAGGAGAGGGACAGAAGAAAGCAGTAGTATGAGAAGAAAGAGAGATGATAAAAGTAATATCTTGTTATGCAAATAAAAGTTTCATAAAAATAAGTATTTTTTTCTTCCTTCATCTGGTTCATGTCACCATGATGTGTAAAATCAATTACTCTGAATGTTAGGGTACCTGTTCTCACTTATCTATTATCAAAAGAACTATGAGTAAAGCATGACTTACTTATAAGAAGTCTATTTCTAATTTAAGTTAAAGCAAGAACAAGCACAGAAAAAATAAATATATATAATTCAAACAACATGTCTTCAATTTTACTTTTCTGAAATTCAGACAACGATGAAGCAGAGCAACAAATTCATCTTACAATTACAAAACCAGCTGGTGTTTTCAAGTTAAGGAAACTGAAACATTAACAACAAAAGACAACAATCAGATGCATCTTATAAGGAAATTATGATATTAAGGAAAAACATATATATTAAAAAAGAAAAAACTATTTCTTTACATATAATTGTATAAAGAACAAAATTAATATAATCAAGAAAAAAGTCAAACATGTAACTGTTGAGATAAATACTTGCTGTGGCTTAATCACAATCCAAAGTCCCACATTTTTAGACAGAATCACACTAAAACACTCAGAAACAGGAGACTATGAACCTTTACAGCATAATCCTCCAAACTTTGTCTCCATAACCTGTCCTGAAAGTCCACACAGAGCTTGTGCACCTAAACTACAAAAAAGGTCTACAAAACAACATCTAATTACCAGACATAAATTTAAATAATTTTTTTCATCCTAAATTTACACTTCCCATAAGCTTAGAGATAAAGTGTACTCAGATTTCACAGAAAAGTAAAGAAAATCTTTTATGATCAAAGACTTAATCTCACTTCAGCCTTTGGAATAACAAGCACAAGATGTCCAAATAAATACATAAATAAATAAATAAAGTCCTTCCTAACCCCCTTTCTATCATCTGGTTTGAAGATTTCCATATATGTTCAATTTTTCTCTTCTCCCACCAGGGATTAAACCTTGTGGGTTATGATAATAACAGTTTAATAACTGAAATTAAATAAAGTGGAATCATCATCATAGTAATGAAAAGGAAGATAACAAATAAGAACCCCAGAAAAGACAAGCGATGCACATTGCAGTAGCTCACCAACCACCAACAGATGTCCAGTCAGCTCCCCAGCAGCAACTGGCCCCTCCCAGCCAACTCCCCCCAGTTTAAATACTGAGGGTGACATCCTGTGGTGTGGAACGTCCCTTTGGCTAGTACAGGTCAGCTGCCCTAGCCATGCTCCCTCCCAGCTTCTTGGGCATCTCCTTGCTGGCAGAGGACTGGAAAGTCAGATCTCCTTGGCTTAGTATAAACATTACTTGGCAACAACTAAAACATCAGTGTGTTACCAACACTATTCTCCCACTAAATCAAAAACACAGCACTGTACTGAAAATAAACCATCCCAGCTAAAACCAGGATATTATCTTTTTCCTCATGCAAGACATCTGTCATCATTCAATGACAGGAATTAGTTATTTCCAGCCTATTTCATTCATTAATAACTTTACCTGTGTAATTACATCTCTATTGATGTCACTTCATCTAGAAAAAAGTCTCTAAAATAAAGAAGATTAAAGTCTTTGCATGTCTCCCATAAATAAATTCTAAGAATAAATTATTTATAATCATAAAGTAATTATAAAAATTAAACACAAACAACTAAGTGTATTTGATTTTAGCCTCTTGAAGAAACTTTCTGATAGCTAGGTGAGAGGGGCTTTTGAAACATTCTCATATTTGCTGTTTAAACAAAAGCAGTCCAAATAATAAAATACATGGATAATAGAAAGGATGCCTTAAATTAAGGAGAGACATTATTGCTCTCTACAAGGATCTGAAAGGCCTTTGTAGTGAGGTGGGTGTTGGTCTCTTCTCCCAGGCTACTAGCAACAGAACTAGAGGAAATGGGCTCAAGTTGCATCAGGGGAGGTTTGGATTGGATAGTAGGAAAAATTTCTTTCCTGCAAGAGTGGTGATGCATTGGAACAGGCTGCCCAGGGAGCTGGTGGAGTCACCTGGACGTGTTAAAACGACATGTACATGTTAAATGCTCATACTGCTGCCAAGCAGAGCAAGAATATGTTTCTAAAGACACCATAGAACCCAAAACAGCTAAAAAAAATAAATAAAATATCTATGACTACTGGAAGTTGTGAGAATTTTGATCACATTTTGGGAAAGTGTTATGTGACCCATTTTTATTTCCTTCACTTGGTTTGTATCACCAGTTGGTCTTCAAAATAGGTAGTCAGTTGACCTAGATGCAGGGCAGTCATTTGTACATTCTGAAATTGCCAGGAACATGACAAAAACATATCCAGTATTCCAAGTTATCTGTGACAGGAGCACATTTTTGAACATTCAATGCTCACCCTATGTCATGGTTTAACCTCAGCAGGCAGCTAAACACCAGAGTCACTGCCCCTCCACCCCCCAGACACGTTAGAGAAGGAGAATGGGGATGAAGGAGGACACAAACCCCATGGTTTGAGATAAGGACAGCTTAATAAAGCAACACAAAGAGAGGCAAGACAGCAATAATAACAGTGAAATAATACATATAAGGACAAGATAATGTACCCCTTATCTGAGGCACAGGTCTCCCTGCTCCATCCACTACCACACAATAACTACCCTCTAAACCCAAGCAGCTGCTCTGCAGGTCAGCCCCTCCCCTTATACAGAAGGCAATGGGTTGGATGTTCATCCCAGCTGTGGCTCTGCCAAGCTGCAGCTTCTTGCAGCTGCAGCTACTTGTCATCATTAATACTATCCTGGCCAAACCCAGGACACCCTTTTATGATCTTTTGGAAAATTCTTCCTTTGGTCATAACTTAGGACCCTTCAAGATGTGCGTAAAATTTGTGGTTTATAAGTATTTCATGGCTAAAGCATCCTCTGAATGAAAGAGGAAGTGTTACAGGGGAGATGAAAGAGACTTAAAAATGCTACACTGCTTTTGTGCTCCATGTATTCCTTACAGTTTTTCCAAGTGATTAGCAGTGACTTTGATCACCTGAAAACTTAGAAAATATAATATTAATAGTGCTGGTCTGCCTTGGTATTAAAAGCTACAGTTTAAAAATTCTCATTTTCAGAATACCCAAAGTCACTGTGCTGCAACAATGTATTGCAGGAAGGTTTTCTGCTAGATGATTCTCTTCAACTCCAAGAATTTAGACTCAGAGAGTTTGTACTGAATAACATATGCCATGAAAATTGGGAGGCTACAGTAATAAAATGAAAATTGTTTTATAACAGAACTAAATAGAACTAGTCTTTATGTGCTTATAGAAGGTTTTGTGTAGAATTAAGATGCTCTTTCTACCCAAATCATCCACAGATGCACTATTCTCACGACACCGTTGCTCACCAGCAACCTGGAAGTTCCCATGAAAATTTTAGCAGAGTGGCCACTAAAAGCAAATACTGCCCTGAGCTCATTTGATAGTTTACTGTAAAGGTGAGGAATATAGCAAAGGGGTGGATCTAATAACATTACCCATTTCCATAGTGCAGTTGTGTAACTGATTTCCCACACAGAAATACAATTAAGGAATTCATCCATTCAAGAAAAGAGGACAGTCCTGAGCATCAATCAGATCTTGAAAGCAGAGTGAGATTCTCAGAGCATCTGATATGGGCCTATCACTGCTGGCTTTGCCAAAAGCCAACTACAACCCAAACAGGTGTAGCAGGCTAAGGCCAAGCATGTCAATGCAGACAAAACCTGAGTGATGAGCCTTGGCACAGGTGATGGATCAGCAGGTGACAGAACAATCTCTGCAGTTGCTGGAGAGGTGCAGTGGGATATTAAGGTATTTGGTTGGCAGTCTGTGCTGACATCTGGCTATAAAACCCACCTAATCTTAGAGCCTTGGGGAACCCTGCCAAGCCACTGTCCTACATGCAGAGAAGCAAGTGACTCAAGTTGTAAGAGCTGAGTCCTGCCCAGAGCTCTACACGGACACTGGCAGCAGCAACTCACTCTTGGGGTGACCAGGACAGGTCTCAGCTAAGTATAATGTGTATGTGCATGTGTTTATGTTTGTAAAACTTTCTTTGACACAGATTATCTCTTAGTTGGTTCACTTCATAAATGGAGTTTAGTAGTACCACGTTATACGGTCGTCCTTCTTCCTCCATGACAGCATAACCTATTACTCATATTCCTACTCTCTTCATCTTCTGGCATTTCATGTCAGCTACTCTGATAAATAAGACAGCATTTCAGTTATTTTAGTATGAAATTAGAATTGCTAATGAAAAGTCCCATTATTGATTTCATTTAAGGCTTAGAGACAGTTTTATACCTGCCATATATACACGAGTTACACAATTTCTCTGGATAATTTAAAGAATGGTGTATCTTCCATTGCTTCAGTATTATACCAGTAAAGCTAGGAGTGTGTTCTCCCTCTGTGTAGACATTGCTTTACTCTGCCAATCAGAGAAGATTAAGAACTAACAGCACATCTCCCACCGATGCCCTCTGTTTTTAATAGCAGATGTAAATGGAGCAGAGAATTTGACCTGATCACCCTCAGGTCACTATTGTAAATCCTCAAACCTTTATCACTAAGAGGAATATAGGTATACACGTGGTAAGATCAGCAGGGCAATTTGATCAGATGCTCTGACCTAGTGTATGAGTTAAGGCATGAGAGTTCCCTTAAGTAATACCAGTTTCAAACCCAGTAACTATGGATGAACTATGATCACATCAATCACTGGACTTACAGGTGATTTGAGATGTTAGGCAATGAGAAAGAGACATTATGATTATTTTCAAGAAAGGGAAGGAGGAGGATTCAGAAAACTACAGGTTGGTCAGTTTAACTTAAATAAATAAATGATTCTGGAAACTATGTCAAGATACTTCTAGGGAAAAAAAAAAAGGTTTTTGGGAGAAGCCAACATGGATTTACCAAAGTCAAATTGTATCAGATGAACCCAGTTGCCGTCTATGGCAAAGCGAGTGGTTCAGTGAAGAAGGAAAGAAAGATGGGTATTATCTACTTTGACTTTAGCCAGGCTTTTGAGATGAACACTCATCCTTGCATTATCCCTGGAGGCACACTGAAGAGATATGGCTTGGGCAGATGGACTACTAACTGAGTGTGGAACTGGCTGAACTACTGGGCTCATAGTGTTAGTGGTATAGAATCCTACTGGTAGCCACTTATTAACCACCCTCAGGGGCAGATGGTGGGGCCAACACTGTTTAACATTTTTGTTCATGTCTCAGATAATAGAATGGAGCACACTGTCTGCAAATTTCTGGATCATGCTACAGGGTGAGAGGGTTGTATCTGTTGTGGTCATGACCTGTGAGGGTTACCTGGCCTCTGGGTATGTAAAGGTCATAACTGTGAAGTTTGCAGGATTCCATAAGACAAGGACTTGGAAGTTGTGTTTCTGTGAACTTTTTTATTACATATTACTGTTAGTAAAGAAAATGTGTGTGGGTGTATATATATATGCATATAAACCAGGCTACTTCAAAATGCACATTAGTAAGGTATGTCTATATATAAAGAAATATATATATAGATATAAACCACAAGTGACTAGAGAATTACCATGAATAAAGTAAGTATCTACTGATGATCATTCACCTATATGCACACCTATATGTACTATGTAAGTTGTTAATGGTGCAACACTCATCAAACCATTCCCAGCAGAGGGGCTACTTGACACTGGAAAAAGTCTGTCTTCATTGACAATCCACAGCACTGAGTCTGGAGTCAGGCAAACATCCCCAGCAAGAGTTGAGTCTGTTTAGGAGATCTTGGGCAGAGAATCTATTTTTGGGTAGATAGTGAGTCACTTAGTGAGTTACCTTTTTGGTGAAGGTGTGTGAATACAGGACAGCAGTTATCCAAACAGTTATCACTGATTCCTCTTCTCTTGGAAGGTCAGTTTGTTATCATGATTTCTTTGTACTGTGCCCATCACAGGGGGTAGAAAATATGCTGGAGGTAAGAGCTGCTATTCAATAGACCTTGAAAGTGTAGATAACAGAGTTCAAGGAATTCTTGCCCATGAGGTGAAATAATCCTAGGCAGCAGCACAGACTGGGTTATTTGAGTAGAAAAGATCTGTTTGGTAGTTGCAAGAAAATACTAGCATTTTCTATAACTATGAGAAAATGCTGAACGTTCATGGTTGCTGAAAGGCAGCATAAATTTCACCTGTGATTTCTAGCTTTCATAGTTGTGGGCAAAAAGTGAAATTACTGAAGTAGGAGAAAACTACATAGAACTAAAATAAGAAGAGTATAAAAGAAGGTATGTCTTTCTTCTACCAAAAAAAAAAAAAAAAAAAGAGATAGTTATTAAGTAGCTTCTAAAATTAATTTGTGTTTACATGTTGGAGTTTGGCTCAGGTTGGTATTGCAGTAATATTACTGATAATTTTCTAATTTTATTAACCTAAAGTGATAGGCTCTATGCCTGCCAGTCTAAGTTTGTTCAGGTTAATCGAAATTTCACGACTGATTTCATCAGGCTTTGCATCCTATTAAATATTTATGATTTCAAAGAAGTATAAATAAAAGCTAAATTTTGTCTGGTGGATCAACAAGACAGTGCTAGGTTCAGATTTCAGCTGCTCTGAACACATGGCTTGATTTTAAATAATGCTCTACACCTGAATCCACTTACATCTTTAAATCTAGCAGTGTTTTTCCTCTGAGCTGCTGGCCATTCCACTCCAATGTCAAAGGGCTAGCCAAGCTTTCTTGGCAGGATAAAGTGTTTGGTCATTAAATTATTATTCCTAGAGTTGCCACCTTCTTCTGATAACAGCACTTGAAACGTGCAGGTGGTACTGAATAATTAACTTTTAAATATCATTGTTAATATATGCACTTTAGAGTGGCTGTTATCTCATGATTTAACAACATTTAGATAAGCTTTGAAGGACTATGCATATGTGTGTGGCTCCCATAGTGTGAGAGAACAAGATAAAAAAAGGAAAGGAAATGACACTGTGCAGGTTGAGAGGGAATGAGAGGGAAATACAGGAATAAAGCACTAGATTCATGATTTTCAGTCCTCAGCTGTATTCCTCAGACCCCCTTCCTCCCACACTGACATTCTCAGAGGTGTTATACTAGACCAAGAGAGAAGACACTTTTTGAAGTGATAATCAGTACTGCCAAGACATGACACCATCCTGGAGATAAAAAGTATCAGAAATACTGTTTAGCAAAATACCCACTATATCCCCACTGGTCCTTTAAATGAGCCAACTTTACAAGATCTCAAAAAGGTACCAGGATTTTATCAGGCAACAAGAAGACACTTTTTACTGAAACTTTTCTCCAGCTCCATGAGACTACTTATGTTTTTTTCATGTTACTGTTCATTTTTTTCCCCCCTGTCATTTTCTGTGAATTTCTTCAGTCAGCTAACCTCTTTGCCACTATCCACAGTTTATAAAACGTATTTTTATTTACTCTTCTATATCATGGAGTTCTAGGAAGAAACAACTGAAACTAACACTAGCTTTAAAAAACATTCTTTTACAGCCTCGCTGTGATTTGGCAAGACTGTATGTTTTAGTGTTTCTTACAGAGATCCAGCAAAGTGGATATTGCAGACACCTTGAACTTTTCAGGAATCCTAGCTTCCCACTTGTCATGTATTTTCACATCCAGGATCTGTTCCTAAGATCTGTGTGAGAGCCCACACATGTCTGTACACATAAACCTCCTTTCTAAGCTGTATCTTCAGGTCTACAGAAAGGCTTTGCATTCATTTATGTAAAGCTCCATAGTCAGGCTATTACTGGAGGCTTATAAGGTGCATATGTCAACACGTTCAGCATATTTCTTCAAGAAAATATTGTGTTAAAAGTGTGTTCTTCTACAGACAGCAGCAAGTTCTTACAGACGTTCTGGAATGCAATTTCACTTCTTTCTTGTACTTTTTTTCTCAGAATTTAAGACTATCAAGTACTGAATTACAGGATCGTATAGTAATATTTGAAACTTCCCCCACACCTTTGTCAGTTCAAATTAATTTATAATAGTTTGTAGAACACTGATGCTTTAATTAGATTTTGGGACGTGTCAGTTAACTCAATATTATTTTTAATTAAACTGATGCTATTGCAGTATTGTTTCTCATTTTCCTAGCATGCTTTCTGTTATGATATTTAACATTTGCTCACAAGGCATGTGTAGTTCATGCTGAATTCATTCATCTCTCCTTTATAAAGTGATTTATGAAGAGTGAATAAAATTTGATAAAATGTCAAAAATTAATCCAAAGATTTGTGTCCATGACATTCGTCTGAAACCCTGGACAGTGCCTAGTACACAGCCTGACTATTCTGAGTCACTAATTTAAGTGTCATTGTAGATGCCTTGGTGTGACTACATAAACATGTATATAGGCCTGTGGTAAGCAGCCATATGAGTCACCTGGTTATAAGGGGAAAGTTAGTGAACAGAGGAAAATGACTGCCAAAATACTGACAAATGCCTGCTAGCCTGGGAATTGTGAGCCTGTAAACTAGCCCTGTTGATCAGAAGCATCTTTGAGAAGTACAGCTGGCATCTTTGAAGTACAGCTGGGTACCTCAAAAATGCAGACATCCTGACATACCACTGATAAGCCCAAAATCAAGGAACTGTAACAGCAGTCATCGAATGAAAAGGTGAAAAATAGTCTAGAAGAAGGAGGAATCATCCTGAGAAAGTAAGAATTGGTAACTGCTGTTAGCTTTTTGAACTGCTTGAACTGGAAAACAATCTTGAAAAAAAAAAAATTAAAATTGGTCTGAGAGTGTAGAAAACATCATCATCTATTGGATGTTCCAGGTCAAAACCAGAAATTAACATTATCTATTTGCTGCTTGAAGTGGTAAAGTCATATATCCTCTTAGATTTCTATGATATAAAAATTATTTAATTTTTATCCAAAATGGAGCTTTTCTTCCTGAGGACTTCCTGTGCTGCATGTACTTTTCCCTAAACACATTTGCATGAGCTTTCTACAAGATCTTGAACTCTCTCTGAGGCTGCCTGGCTGACTCTTAAATTCTGTGATGCAGATCATCTTTGAAGTGAAATTCAGTCTTTTATTCCATTGGTCACTCTCTGGGCTTATGTCTGGTCTTGGTTTAGTTTGTCTTCCCACCTCTGGGATGGTTGGATCCCCTTCTGGTATGGATTGGTCCCCTTCTGGGATGTCTTTAATGCACTTGTTTCCATATGTTTTATATATATATTTATGTATATAGGTTTTACATATATATAGAATATATATAACCAATCATATCTGCATCAATATCAAAAGTTATTGATTAGTTTGGTTCACTAGTGATAGATTTATAACCTGTAATATTATATATACTTTATTGCTGCTACTATTGTCTACTGTTATTAATTATTTTTATAATTGGTTGCTACTATACTATTGATCACTGCTACTATTGATTGCTGATAATAATAACATGTACATTCACTTTATAAATCATAGGTATCATTGCTAGTGATTTTTGTGACAACAAAGTGGAGAAATTGAGGCTAAAACCTCCGAGCCCTTGTGTATTGTGGAATCCTACAGCAGAATGATCCAGCTATGCTGACTGAACTTCTGCCTCTGCCTCTCTCTAAA
This sequence comes from Merops nubicus, assembly GCF_000691845.1. NCBI lineage: Eukaryota > Metazoa > Chordata > Aves > Coraciiformes > Meropidae > Merops > Merops nubicus. The sequence continues at coordinate 39,899 of NW_008580685.1, read as the reverse complement.
GGTAATGCCTCAATAAAATCTCACTATTCTATTCTTTGGCCAAGATTTGGAGATGTTACTTTTGTGTTGCAATGTCTCAGAGGGGACAGCAGTGTTTTGGCATTTGCTTTTTTTCTCCATTTGTAAACCTGTGGCCAGCACTACTGAACAACACTGTGCTTTATTGCTTTGCACAGTAAACATCAGGGAACTGGAAAAGTCCAATTAAATACTAAGGCATGATTGAGGTTTGGGGTTTTTTTTCAGCTGTCACAACATCTTGGCTGAGGGTGTGAAAATATTCAGAGCAGAAGCCATTCTGGTTTTGTGACATGTACCTACATTTTAATGCCATACAGTAACCAGCAATGTACCATCTGTTTATGTTGATTTCCTATCATTTGGACATATTTTTAAGGAAGCAAGGTGAAGTCAGCCATGTAGATTTAATCACTGTGGTTCATTATGCAGAGAAAAAATAATGAGAAAATAAATACTCTGGAAGAAAGCCATCTCTGTATAGATAAGCCTTGGGTTTGAAACATGATTATTTGTATCTAAAATCCATTGTTCATTCTCTGTTGTCATTGTTTCAGTCAATATTTTATGCTTGCACTTTTTTGTGTCATAGTCACTAGTTATGAAGTCTCTATTTTATCAATTACAGATATTGTTCCTGAGATATGTGTTTGTTTTTTTGTTGTTGTTGTTTAGTTTTGGGGTTTTTTTTTGTGGACTTCACTGGCATCAGGATCTGTGCCACAGAGAGATGTTTGATTCTGTATTCCCAAGAATAATAGCTTTTTTATGGTAATTATTTTTTCTTTGTAAATCATCATGAACTTATGGCACAGCAGCTTATTGAAATGACAGTATCAATTCATAACAACAATTCGCCCTCTTATCTATTTCTTTTTCCCCCAGTAAATTTTCTTTATTCTGGCATTTTTTTGTTGCTCATTATAACTCTGAAATATATGAGTCTGTGAACAGCACAGGGTTTTTTCATTAGTTATGCCCATTTCAATTAACATTTTAAATCACAATCATTGTTCAAGTACAGTGAAATGGAAGAGCAAAGGGAGAAACAGAAGAGGATAAGAAATAACAACAACATGGAGTCTATTTTTTTAACACCTATCTTAGCTTTGTATCACAGTAGAATTGCAGATATGCAAAAATTAATAAATTCTCTTTGCTTTCTTCTATTATAACATTTCTGAGCAAAATCTACCATCCAAAAATGAAAAAATCTTTCATTATTATGAACCCATAAAGTTTATGTCAAGACAGCAAATTCTGATTTTTTTCAGAAGTTTATTCATCCATAAGTTTCAATTTTTGGAAAATATAAACAGAACAGCAAAGAAATAAAATTAACTTAAAAAAAAATAAAGAATTTTTATTATCCAGGGAAATCATATTACTGGGTTTCTGAAATGTCATTTACTCTTATCTTAGGAAGAGGGGAAATGAGAAAAGGAAAGGCAAGTCTGATTTAAGATCAGGATTTCCTGTTTGTCACTCTCAGAAGTATCCAAAACAAATTTCTCCATTTCTTTCCTTTCTCTGCTCAAATGTCAATTACAAATACAGAAGCTCTGGGAGACTCCTATCCAAACTGTAATTCAAGTCTATGTTTTTATCTCCATTGCCACTGTTATGAAAATCTTCAAATTCACTTCAAATGAGGATAAGACACTTCTCACTTTAGAATCTGTTAAATTAATTAAAATATGTCCCTGAAAATATACAACCCACAATATTGTGTATCTCAGTGAATGACAAGAGTGCCTAGATGATAAAAAATGATTAATTTTATTAAAATTCTCATCTCATATCCAGATAATGTAAAGGCCTAATGAAGGCTACCATTTTAAAATCTTGTCACAATTTTCACAATGTAATGGTATATTGTTGTACCAAAATGTTTCTGCCTTTGTCTTTTACTAGAAACAGCTACGATATCAATGGTTATTTTTTTTCTTCCAATGCATTCCTTTTTTTATGTGTTATTCTCCTTAATTTTATCATCTCATTGAGGTAGAATAATTTCTCGTAAATATTAAATCACACTGAAGCTTTTCAAAAGCCTTGTTCCACACGGCACCGAGTTACTAGACGTGAAAAACTTTTAACAGTTTTCTTATGGTTGAGAGGATCTTAGCTTCTTGAGGGATTTAAATATTTCTGAGGTTTGTGATTTTCAGATGTCAAAGGCAAAGGAAGAAGCTGCACATGCAACTGTTGTGTAACGCTCTGGGAAGCTTACAAATTATTTCCTGTGTGCAGGGCAGAGAGGATGTTTATCTGTTACAAACATCTACTACAAGCTACAGAGATTTTATTTTTTGTTTCTGAGCAAGGTGTCGACTCTCATAATAATCCACTCTATGAATCTATTGCCTGAACTGCTACAAAAAAAGATGTTCTTCACAACTTGTCAATACTCCTTATAGCAAAGAATAAATCTTCTCAACAGAGGTTTTATTAGGAAACGTGGTTTAGGATTTGTAAATCTTATTTGACATCTAAAAAAGTAATTGGAATGCTAGTACATTAAGAATTTCTCAATAAAAAATAAATAGAATAAGAAACCTCATTTTAGACATGGTATCGATTGTTCCTTTAAGCTGAAAATTAAATCTTAGCAGGAGATGGAGGGTTTTTTTATGTCCTCACATACACTGAGGTATCAAAAGGTTCAAAATACTCGTAAGCAGTAAAACAGAGAATAAAAATGCATAGAGGATAACCTATCTTTAGTTATGACATTTAGAAAACTTGTAGTAAAAAAGCTTTTATACTACTAAAATACAAAAATACTGTAATTTTTAAAGCAAAATTTCAAGTATATTTAAAACACTAATTCCAAGGGGTTCTTCAGAGGTAATCCTAATTGGTTTTTTTTTTCAGCGATTGAGTTTACTAAACTGCCAATGTTTGTGGGGCTTTTTTAAACTGAAGTTAACCAGAACCACAGTAGAATTCCATGCAGCCTAACATTTACAATGCATGGAACAGGATATATGCATATGAATACACTACTTTATTTGAGCAGAGGATGCTCCAAATATACAGTAGTATACAAATGACAGAAAAGTTGCTGCTGAACAGTGATTGTTCTTCACAGACACCTTCATGCATGTATATGGAGAATTTAGCCCTAAGTACATCTTTAAACATTTAAAGACAACTAGTTGTTGGATGCTGATGCAACAACAAGTGTGTGGACAACATACAGACCTTGTCAAAATTTCTCTTCATCAGTGCAAAAGGAGACTAACAAATTTCTCCTTTCCCCATTCCCAATACTATCCAGGCTTGAAGAAATATGATACTGGAGAACATTTAAATGTAAGAAGCATGAAGTCATTTAACATTTAGGAAAAAAAAATAAAAAAAACCAACCAAACAAACAAAAAAACACCAAAACACCAAAAAAACCAACAACAACCAACCCCAAACCTCTGACTTATTAGAAGATTTATCAATCCACTTTTGAAAGTCCAAGAGTGTTTAAGTAGAATCTCTTGAACAATACAGCCATATACATTCCCACTTCACTGTCTTTCACTATACGTAGAATCACTATATGAGCAAGTTAAGGTTTACCAGTACCTGGAAAAGCTTCCCACTTCTGAGTCACAAGTTTAGATATGACTTAGTTTCAGCTGAAGCATCTATTCTATGTCTCATACACTAAAATGACCAGTTTATATTCACAACATACTTTTTTTTTGTGTCCTTATATGAGTCAATAAGGAATTCTCAGGGCTCCAGACTTATGCTGTATTATTAATATAAGCTCCTCAGAAAATCACTGCAGGCTTCTTAGGCTGTATTTAGTAAAGGTTTCTTGGGGATCAACATCAGCTTTACATAGCAGATGATCTTAGCACTTCACCAAATCATCAGCAATCCCCATAGTCCTGGCAGTTTTCTTGACAAGAGTTTTGGAAGTATGTGTATCTGTGAGCAACCAATGGATTTGCTTTCCCCTTGCTACAGTGGAAAAATAACAGATTTCAGCATGTCCGAAATTCTGGCTTAACAGGAAATATATTTACTGATATTGGTATCTCTAGTTTGTAATTAAAGGCACATATATGGTTAGCTGAAACCCAGTAGAGTCATTAACTGATGGGACAAAGTTCTGTTCTTCTCTTATTATATAAAATTCTAAGTGAGCTAAGATTATCTACATTATAATGAAATAATCTGTGAAAGAAAACATCAGCTCCTGTCAGTGTTCTTGAACCAGCTCAACCAGTCTTCATTGAAATAGGCAGTATTTAAGGATGACTTAAAAATATAGTCTAAATATATATATATATAACAAAAGAAAGAATCCAATCTTGCTTTCCTAAGGAAAACTTAGTACTGTGAAAACCTTGACAGAATCCAATCTCTATTATTTGAGCTTCATTTTGGTAAGGGTTATATACTCTAAATATTTACTGAGTTGTAATTTCCTAGCACCTTTCAAAAGCTTGTTCAATGTATGAAGAACACTGTGGTCATGAATATTAAACAATAATTAATGTCAACAAGTTTTAAAGAGTAGCAAAGGATGTGCTGACAAACAGGAACTTAGTTCTCTCATAACAACATACAAGAGAATTAATACTCTACAAATCTTTGAAATGTCTTTAATGTATGACAAGATTCTCTATTTTTTTCTGTGTATGACGTATAAAATTGCATAATCACTTCTGATTTTTATATGCCCAGCTCTTTTAAAAATTAGCTGGAACCACACCCTTCAATTTGAATTAAATTTAATCTTTAGGCATAATAATCAGTTAATCCTTCTACATTTTCATTCCCTTTCAATTTACTTTTCTCTTAGCATTACTTCCCACACTAACTTCTTTTCATCCCCATGCAACTTTTAGACTTTTTTTCTCTGCAGACATTTTGTATGTTTTTTTTTAAGCTGTCAGTATATAAAACTCAAAAACATTATTGAATAAAGGGACAGATGACTCACCATTTTCCTTTGTTCCTGAGCCGTAAGATATCAGAATAACTTAAGTAGGATGTTTCCTTCTATTTTCTTTTGGACCTATAATGCAAAAACAGAGCAAAACAGAAGCACATCTTCCACATACACTGAAGTCAAACAGGCTCTGAACCTACCTACCTGCTCAGATTCTCAAGGGACTGGAATACCATATAAAGAAGAAAACTGAAAGCTATACCTTTACACTTATAACTTTATAACATTTCACAAAGACTTGGAAAGGTCTGATGTATTCCTTTTATATCTCATTCATAAGTGTGAACAGTGACTCTTGTGAGAAGTTGTAATTGCAGAAGATACAGTTTCTTATGTTCACACTGCTAAGATTCATGTTTCTATTTGGAATGTATATTTTCTCCTCTTCACTGAGTGGCTCAGGATTTGATCTTGGTTCAGTGCTGCCAAAATAAAATACATCTTGGAAGGGTTACTACAAGGTCAACTTTTTGAGTAGCAAATGTTGTCCATTCTTCATACTATCAAACGACACATGCATCCTAACATATGCCTGCTCTTTCTTATTTGAGAAAAGATTTAAAACCAGTACGGAGAAGGTTTCCTAGTTACATTCAGATTCTAAGTCACTACAAAGTATTTGATCTTTGATACTGCAGCTGTTTGTACAATATTTGCTGATGGAATGATTAAAAATACTGGAAGCTAGATTTTCAATAATTCAAAAATACTTCAAAATGCTTCTCATTTTTATACTAGTTTGGTAGCTGTTACAGCAACCAAATGAGCAAAAGTGTGGTGCGAACAGAATGTGGATGCTTGTTGCAAACATACAAATTCAAGATTGATTTTTTTTTTCAGCTAGTAGTAGCTAGCTTTACTCACTTTTTTCTTAAAGTGGTTTACTCAAATTCTGGGAATGCTCAGGAGTTCTTTTTAGTGTGGTCTGATGTTGCTTAATAAACAGTATACATTTAAATCTCATATCAAACAGATTGACTATGAGCTCTCTGCCTGCTGTTTTTTCAAACTAGATGTCAGATATAAACACGTATGACAATGAACAACATACTGATGTTTTAAATACTGAAAAGTACTGCCACATGAACAAAGCCCTCAGGGAAACCATCATCAAGTTTGTCAAAGAATTGATTTTGTTGCCAAGATACCTACTCTAGCTTCACTATTACTGAGAATTAGACTGTCAAAGCAAGAGAAAACTCATATTGTTCAGGATGTCAAGTAAAACACTTTTCTACTAGACAGTTTATGCTTGGATAAAACTACAGTAAATAAAACTCTTCACTGTCTTCTGCTTGTTAGATTCTATATACATAGTCAATATTAGAACCTGTTTACAGGAACTGTGAAAAGATATATAAAGGTCTAATTTCCACCCCCCTCTCCCCCTCTCACTTGAAACGCTTGCTTTAAAACATCCTTAAATGATACTGTTGTAAATTCTTGCAAAAATCTCTAAACAAGTATACTGGCCAGCTCACTGTCTTCCTCAGGCTTAAGGGCCACTGTAACTCAAGTTCACGCTTCATGAGTTTTACAATTTGAACATACATGAATAATTTTCTAATAACAGTCTTTTCTGGTGTTTGAGGAGTTATTAGCTAGAGCATTTTTTGTCATTTAATATCAGCGGCTCTTTTGTTTATGTCTTGGCTGAAAAAACAGTGAAAAAAAAAGGTAGAAGCAGCATGACAGTTTGGAAAGTGTTGTTGGAATTGTTTATAGACTTAACTTCAGCAGAATTTATATACTAGTACCATTTTTGTTCCTGACAACCTCAGCATCCAGGAGATGAAGGAACCCTCTCAGGTTTGCAAGTAGACTTTGTAAAGTCAGTATTCTCATTGTTTCTCAGTAGTTTTTCAGATGACGTTCAGGCAAAAATTACTCTTCAATTTTTATTTTTTTTTTTTTAGTCAACTTAAAATGCACCTAAAGCACTCTAATTTGAGTCATCATAGATCTTCTAAAACCCTGAAAGATTACCACTAGGGTCCTCATTAAGACTTGCAAATTTTAAAAAGTGGTTTGTTTTGGTGCTCTTTATAACTATGAAGCTCTGTGCACTATAAGCTCCAGAACTCAGGATTTGATTTAAGGGGTTTTTGTACTGAACAAGAGAGAAAGTATTTTGAGGGTGTTAGATTTCAGCAAAGATGGGAAATATTATCAGTGGTAGAGAATTTTACTATGTGATGGAATACTAACCAAGCAAATAAAAATATTTTCACTTGGTTTTCAACATAAGAAATCAAAACTCTTCAAAAATGGTCTGAAAATGTGGGTGTTTAGAGGTTATCAGTTTGACATGCAGTGTGCATGTGTTAAAAATGTTTTTCTTAATAGGTTGATTTACCCTTGTGAGCAGTGATGTAATTTAAGATTTCCTGTTAAGTGTGAAAATACAGCTGATGCCATCAGCTTGTTGAATAAACATTCTCAAAAGTTCTCCTCGGGGAAAAAAAAAAAACACAAAAAACCAAAAAACAAAAAACAACAACAACAACAAAAAAACACAACAACAACAAAAAAAAAACCACACACACAAAAAAAATGATAATGATAAATAGTCCAACATGGTGATCTACAAATGGTGATATACAAAGAAGACTAATGAACTTCAGGCAGTTAATGCACTTTTCTTACATAAAAACAAAGAAACAAAACAAATCTGAAAACAAACAAACAAACAAACTAGCAATGAAAAGGTCAGTAGGGAATATGGAAGTCTGGAGATACAAAGGTTTCATATGCCACTTCTCTTACATTCAGGAGCATAAATTTTACCTAAGGACTTTCCAAATATCTGGATCTTTTGTCTTATTCTTGCTTCTTATTCCCAAAAGCTGAATTGCCAGCATTTATGGGCAGAAAGAAAAAGAAAAAAAAAAAAACCTGTTACATTTTAAATTACTTTGACTAAAATTCTAAATAAAAGGGAAACTTAATGAATACATTTGCTAATATCTCTAGATTTAAAATTTCAATGATTAAAATAATCCAGAATTACAGATGTGAGAATACATTGTAGCCACTCATTGAGATGAGAAAGACAGTATAATCACTCTATGGCACTGGTAGCTAGCTCTTATATACAAGTGAAACCTAAGAAAACTCCTTTCCATGATAAATGAAAACAAATAACTTAGGTATACAAGTATGATTACATGAAATACAGTTTTGTTAGGGGGAAATCAGTCACAGATATGAATAGTTCCCCTTGTTTTGTGTTATATTTTGTTAAAAGTTCCCTAGAATTTTGTACGATGTCCTAGGACTAGAATTGATTCAAGACTTCTCTTTTAAATTTGTGATTAAAATTTCTACCAGCTAAGCAAAGTATTTCAGTGGTATTTTGTTATTCATGACAAGCAAAGAAGTATAACAGTTCATATTTCTTTTTTTTTTTCCTGTATAGCACAGAATTTAACAATCTATTTAATCTGAATTTACATTTTAGTATATCTTTATAAAATGTAAGCAGTTTTATCAAAGTAATTTTATTCCATCAATCAAAAATTACTTTAATCTTAACTGAAAATTCCAATATTCCTATTTAGAAACTGTAGTTTAATAGTGAGGCAATTTAACCAACTGTGTTTGGAAAGAGACAGTAAAGGGAACACCAAAAAGATAAGTCAGACAGAAACAATATTGATACTATGAAAACTTCTGGTCTTGTATTACTAGCAACTCCATATCTCAGTATAGTTAAAGGATTACATATAATAAAGTTATAAAAGATTTTCACTTGATTTTACTCAGATAAGTTTTTTGTTTTGTTTTGTTTTGTTTTTTTCCCAGACTTTTTTATAACAAAAAGAGAAGGAACTAGTGGGCCGGGTGTTCATAAAGTATTTATCAGTAAAATGTTCTTGGATTGCCCCTGAAGCTGCTGAATAAAGAAATCAAATGCTAGACTAAAGAAAGTACATTCAGATCGTATTGCAATTCTAATCCTTGAACTGCAAAAGCAAATAAAAAGCTTCATAGTAATTTCCTATGGAAAGCCAAGACACTACCAGGTTGTAAAATGTGTCCTATGCTGCTTCCTTTTGCTATATGTTATGAAAATAGGATATGTCATATTTTAACTATTTGAAATGGATTATTCATCAGCTCCGTGATTCATGAAGGTGAAAATGTTTATTAATTATGCATGCTATGTTAGGTATATGGATACAGATGTATATGACTATACATATGCATTCAAATGAGCTGATAGGGTAGGGTTATATCTATTTTGAACAAAAATTTACAGTTTTGGATGGATAGGAAGACACTGATCCAAATTCCCAATTGATTTCACAGTTAACCAACCTTTACTAAACACTGAAAGTGCAGTACATCCTACATTCCTATCAAGCATAGATTTCTCTAGACCAAAAATGAAAATCATCAGGGGATCAGGCTAAACTGTTTCTTTATGTTTATCTCCTCAAAGAAGTTGAACAGCTTTTAAACGGGGTGGTGTGCAAATGGAAGGTGTCTATTAGATTAAAAACAAATCTATTTCACTTTTTAAATAAACAAAAATCAAATAATATGGTTAAAACTGGGTGGAACTAAGATGTATTTATAAAGAAATCTCCCACTGTCCTTACAGACAGATTTGTTGCTGCCCAGCAGTTCAGTAATTTTCTGCTTTTCAGTAAACTCTGTATGGTCCCTTTCCCTATGGAACCTTCTGTTCATCAGGAAAAGAATAATTAAATAGAATTATGTCAGCAGTATTGTATATCTCTTGAAATTATAAAAAAAGATCATTTCTTATATACTAATATTTATACTACATATACTAAGTAGCAAGCTTGTTAGGGGGAGTGTTGGAAAAAAGTGAGAAAAAAAGCAGTCTTCTTTAAGCACGTTGCCCAAACTGTGACTAAAATACTTTCTTGCCACACTGAAATAAGATGACAAGTGGCCTATTTCACAGCAATTTAGCTCACCTAGTCTTGTCAAAAACAAAGGTAGAATTCATCTCACTTAACGCTGGCTACACAAAGGCTGAATATCTCACATAAACTAATCATGTAGGATCCTTTTACAATCAGTGGTAACGGTCACACCACAAGGTGAGTTATTCTCCCAGCTTCTTCCATTCCCCCACCTCTGTTAAAAAACTGTGGCTAACAGTAATGCCATGGCCAAATTCCAGAAAAAGAGAATTGGATGAGAAGATTCCAGTCTTCAAAAACCTTTGCATCTGTGTGTATACCGAAGTTGCAATTATGTTGTGGCCTCAAAACCCCATACAACTCTGATATCAGATTTTCCTATTGATAATCATTTTTAACCTTAATGGTTCAGAGCATCAGTCTAGTTAATGATGACAGAAGCATTGAAGTATTAGTAAAGACAGTAGTCTAATGTCTACTCCCCACAATTTTGGCCTAGTGCAACTTTGTACCTGTATTTTTAATTATAGTCATTGAAAAGTACAGTACCCTAGATCTGGGGACATTTTAGTGGTTTGAATCCTTCACAAACTGTTCATTTTTAAGATTGCACCTTTAATCTGTAATACTTTGGTAATTAAAAAGTTTAACCATAAAATTAGTGAGAAGATAACCATTACAGATGACAGAGTTCTGTTAAAAATGCTTCGACGTAAAAATCCTTGTGCTATAGACTCATAGAATGATTTAGTTTGGAAGCACTCTTTAAAGGTTGTCTACATCCAACCCCCCTGCAGTAAGCAGGGACATCTTTAATTAGATCAGGTTGCTCAGAGACTCATCAAGCCTGACCTTGAATGTCTCCAGGGATGGGGCTTCTACCACCTCTCTGGGCAGCTTGTTCCAGTGTTTCACCACTCTCATGGTACAAAACTTCTTCCTAACATTTAAGCTAATTCTACCCTGCTCTAGTTTAAACCCATTGCCCCTCGTCCTTCTAAACAGTCCTTCCCCAGCTTTCTTGTAAGTTTCTTTCATGTACTGGAAGGCCACCATAAGGTCTCTTTGGAGTCTTCTTTTCTTCAGGCTGAATAACCACAGCTCCCTCAGCCTGTCCTCACAGCAGAGCTGCTCCAGCCCTCAGAACATTCTTATAGCCCTCCTCTGGACCCACTCCAACATGTCCACGTCCTTCCTGTGTTGAGGGTTCCAGAGCGGGACACAATATCCTAGGTGAGGTCTCATCAGAGCAGAGTAGAGGTGCAGAATCGCCTCTCTTGATCTGCTGGCCACAATTCTTTTGATGCAGTCTGGTACACAGTTGGCCTTCTGGGCTGTGAGCACACGTTGTTGACTTATGTCCAGCTTTTTGTCCATCAGTACTCACAAGTCCTTTTTTGCAGGGCTGCTTTCTATGGCAGCATCCCCCAGCCTGTACTTATATCAAGGATTGCCTCTAATCAGGTGACGAGCACTTGGCCTTGTTGAGGCTCATGAGGTTCTCATGAGCCCACTTCTCAAGTTTGTGAAGGTCCTTCTGGATGACATCCCATCTCTCTAGCACATTGACTGCACCACTCAGCTTGGTGTCATCTGCAGACTCGCTGAGGGTGCACTCAATCTAACTGTCAATATAATTGATGAAGATATTAAACAGTACTGGTCCCAGCACGGACTCCTGAGGGACATCACTTGTTACCCATCTCCATCTTGACATTGAGCCATTGACCACTACCTTCTAGATGCAACCATCCAACCAATTCCTTATCCATGGAACAGTTCACTCATCAAATTTGTATCTTTCCAACTTAGAGATGAAGATGTTGTGGGGGACTATATCAAAAGCCTTGCACAAGTCCAGATATATGACATGCTTAGTCCATGTTTTATGGGACAAAGTGATGTTGTAGGACACCACCCTTGGTTTTGGATCTTGCCATGCAAATTAAGAATCTCTCTGCTTTCACTCTCAATGTCAAAGCCCCAATGATTATTTTCTGGTCACTGTGTATAAGCACAAAGCACCATTTCATATCTTCTCAGATCAATTTTGACTAGTTTGCCCAAGATATTGATGTTGATATTAATCATGTTGACTGTGACAGCCGAGGATATCGCTTTATAATTCATTACATATTTGTCATATGCAATATTAGTGAAATATCACATATATAAATATCAGGTATAATTAAATTTACAAAAATACTTTATTTTAAAGGGAATATTAGAAGGCATGTTACAAAAATTCAATAAACTAGTCATTTTATTACTCTACCTTTGAAGCCTATTATATAAAGAAAACAAGCAAATGTGAATTATCTATGTGCATAATATGGCAAAATTTCTTTCTAACTTCAATAAGAGAAAATTAAGAGTACTAGTAATCCTTATAATGCATCTTCATTGTGCAGCTGTGCTGATTTCCATACAAGAAACAGGATCCAGAAACCTGAGGAAATTAATAGGCCAGTGAAATATATTATCAAGCTTACGTGCCAAGAAAACAAAGAGAAAAGCAAGCCAATCTTGAATTGGAAAAGCAAGATAATTTGAAATGCTTGATAATCACATGTCTTAAAGTTTGCTGGCCCTCATTGGCAACATAGGGTAACAGTCTGAAGGAATGATAGGACAAACTTCTTATGCTGAATAAATGGAGTGCTATGTGCAAGGCCTCATAATCTGTTTAATTTCAGGAGTGAATTACAAATCAGGTGTAATCATCCTGGTTGTCTATTATGCCTCCTAAATAACTCTTCAATACCTTGGTCCGTTACAGCTAAAGTAATATAATTTGCAAAGACAAAAGTTTTCATTAAATCAGTGACCAATATAAAACAAATTAATGTCACTGAAAAAAAAAAAAAACAACTTATATTTTCCTACAAAAAGGAGCAAGCCACAGCATGATGATGGTGTGATGATTCTATGTGCTGCTATTTAGTCATAGAAATAGGAAAAAAAAAGATATCTGAAGGAAAAAATAAATTTCATAATGGAAGGAAATGTATAATTAATACAGGATAAAGAAATAAGAAGTATGTGGCAAATGTTCTTTGAGAAATCAGGTTCTTCACTACCATTAATCAGATTTTACCAATGCCAGTATTCACAGAGCTACTTGCTTATGGAATAGTCAAAAAGAGCATCCTTGTGTATATGAGGTCATCTTTCTTCTCTTAGGTTAAACTATATTTGCTTTTTCTTGTGTGACTCTTCATGTCTGATATCTAATATTTTTAAGTATCCTTCTCTTTCTCAGATAAGGAGGAAAAGATGAAGTGGACCTTAATTTCTTGCTATATTATCTTATTTTCCTTAATAGAGTTAGCACATAGTAGTATTGTTACCTCTAAGAAATGTTTACTTTTTCTCTTTTAAAATTTTAGGTTGGCTGAAATTCCAGATTGCATATTTTTCTTTGTACAAGGTAATGTTAAGACACATTCAGAAAGTCGTGTTTACCCCTTGTCACTGTGCAGGAAGGAACATGAAACAACATGGACTGTACACACCCCCATGCACAGATGCATGACACATTCCAATTAATTGAGACCTGCCCCAGTAACCACACCAGTAAGTCAGCATGGCCCAGCCTGGAGAAACAGAACACTCCCTTCCCTCCAGTGCCTGTGTCTGGATCTGGGCAGGGCTTGGCACTGACTCAAGACCTCTACTTCTCTAAGTGTTGGATGGCTGTGTGACAACATTCTCCCAGTCTCCATCACTGTGTGGGTTCATGGCCAGGTGTTGGGACAGATTGTCAGGCAAGTCAATTCACAGTGGGGTCATGGAACAGCTTTCCTTCCAAGTAAGGTCCTGATGTTTGCAAGACAAGTCTTTAGTGGAGATTCTATGCTACAGTTCAATGAAGATGTTATAGATATAGCTCAATGATAGTTTGAGAAGTTTGTGCTACAGTTCTAGAAATTATTTTGCCTTTTCAAACTGATATCAAGGCTAACACAGGTTTTCTCACTCAGCTTTGTACTAAGCAATTAGGCCCACACACATTGCTTTGATGAAAACTCATTTTCACATTATTTTAGCCATACCTTTAGTAAAGCTTTTGCAGAACTATCTATAAACATACCTATATTTGTTTTAAGATTCTGCAGAAAGCATGTACATTTTATACTTTAGTCATGGATACATTGACATCTTGTGGCAAGCTAATGCAGGTAATCTTTACACCATTGTAGCTGAATATTTCAAGGAATATAGGTTTATAGATCTTTTTAACTTTTTTTTTTTTATTTTATTCAGACCATATTGTCACTTCTCTCAGAGAATAGCTATAGAAACACACTTTGGATCAATGGGTTTTCTCCTGCTTCTACCATGCTCAGGCTCAGATACTTCATATTGATACCAATGAGAGCATTTGTAAAAAGGAAAGAAACTGAAAATGGCAAAGAGTTCTTTCTCCTTACAGGATAGAAAACTTCCAGAAATTGTAATATATCCTCACAGATAAAATACATTTCTAAACAACTTCTTAGTTCTTTACAGATTTTTTTATTTTTTTTATCCATAAGGATGGAAATAATGAGCTAAGAAAAATACTCAGAAGTAATTCTCTCAGAGAGGTTGTCTATTTGACCAGAATAAACATTTAATTGAGATAATATCTAAACTAAGTAGTTCTTTAACAAGGGAAATAAAAAAATAAGACTAAAACTGACACACAACTTGATTATTCAGCACAAGAGGAATGGGACTCAGCTCACTTAAAATCAGACATCTGTATCTGATCTAGACCACCTGGGCAGGATTCAGTTGCCTTAACATAAATATTTAATGCCATTTTTAACTCTCTGCAATATTTCCTCTGGCTTCCAGCACAACTTCAGCTGATTTCATCTTTCACCTGCCACCCCCATGAAAGCATTTCATGTGCCCCAAGCAACTGTACTGGTAATGGACTGCAAAGCTTAAGCAGCATCCTGACCTCTGTTTTATTTTGATAGCCACCAGAAAGTAATGTATGTTAATTATTCTGATCTGTTTTAGATGTCTGCTTGAGGAGGATAGCAGTCAGTCACTAGGAATGCCTAGTTCTCTTCACTGATGATAAGATCAGTCTAGACAACTACCCCACACGTAAATGTTTATGACAGAGCTGTTCAGGTAGGAGTCAATCTGATGTCAGAATTCCTATCTTTAGGTACCTTTGTGCAAATCAGGCTTCTAAGCTCCCGTTACAGTTAACAGATATTTAGTCAAGAAAATAAATGACAGGAGCATTCAATTATCCACTACTGAGGGCTTTGTTTGTTTCACTGAACATGTCTCTTGTACCATTTGCCTGGCCTCCAACTATCAGTCCAGTGCTCTTCTGTGACCTGTGCTGTATGCAACTGCTCCATGAAAGTGTGCCAGTGTCTCATACAAAATCAGACATCCATACTAGGACAACTGAGTTGAGTTAAAATCAGCTTTTGGAGTTCTGTCTTCAACTGTACTGTGTGATGTTACCTCCCTAGCTGGTATTGTTCTGTTTTCCTATCAAGATAAGTAAATTCTCATAGGGTGCTTACCCAGAGGAAGAAACTGTTATGAACTTCTTACCCATAGAGGAAGAAGCAGCACTGAAGGCTGTCTTCTGTTGTCTGACAATCCAAATCACCAGTTTCTTTCTAGTTTTCCTTCTCTACTTGAATCTGGAAGTCCTCTGTGAACATTATTCCAAAGGGAAGGATGACATTAATGGGAAGAAAAGACTTTGCCCTCATCCATATATCAAATGGTGTAACTGGCTGGGTAAATGAGGAGACAGCAGTGGATGTAGACAAGCCCCTTGGGAGGTAGTCTTGAAGGGCAAAGAAGCCCATGAAGGCTGGACATTCCTCAAGAAGGGAGTCTTTAAGGCACAGGATCAAGCTGTCCCCAAAAAGATGAGATGACAGGGGAGAAGATAGGCCTGGTGGAACAAGGAGCTCATGCTGGAGCTCAGGGGATAAAAAAGAGAGTTTATGACCTTTGGAAAAAAGGACAGGGAAGTGCTGGGGTCTAAACCCCCATCCCTGAATCAGGGTTCATCTACAGATGATGTCTATAACCAGGCAAGAAAGACCTTCCTGATTGGTTTTCACCCGGGGTCTGGCTAAACTTAGGTGGGAACCAATTAGGAGATGACCACCAGGTGCCCCTGCCTTTAGCATTAACATCAGGTGTCCTGCCTCTAAAGTGAACAGTATAAGGGCTGGCTCTGTTTGCTGTGAGTGCTGTCAGAAGTGTTGGCTCTGCCTGCAGCGAATGGGGAGCTTAGCTAGGTAATGAGCATACCATGGAGGATTGCCAGTTACTAGAGGGGCTCCCTGACGGTCCGTTGTGGGCAGAGCTCTCAGAGATGGTGGAACACCACTGTAATTTGGACCAGATTGAGGATTACGTGTGTAAAAATTGTGCTGTTTCTTGGCAGTTGCTATATGATTGGAACTGGACTGGTCACCCAGCTTCTAAGTTAATTTGCTCCTGTCTTCGTTTTGCCCTATGCTGTGAGTGAATGTATCAATCTTTTTATTCCTCTGGTTGTTACCTACTTCATATCCTCGCTGTATACTTGAAAATGGGAGGGAAGGATCTGGCCAGTGTTCTGCCTACTGATGACTGTCCTCTCTATTGGAGCACGCAGTCAGCAGAAGAGATAGGCAGCTCTCAAAGACTACAAGGATGCTGTGAGGTTATGGAGGAAGAAAATTAGGAGGGTCAAGGTTCAGCTAGATATTAAATTTGCCACTGCCATAAAAGACAACAGAAAAAGTTTTTATAAATACATTAGCAACAAGAGGAGAGCTAAGGAGAATCTCCATCCTTTATTGGATGCAGGGGCAAACAGTGACCAAGGATGAGGAAGGCTGAGGTACCAAATGCCTTGTTTGCCTCAGTCTTCAATAGTAAGCCCAGTTGTTCTCCAGGTATCCAGCCCACTGCACTGGAAGATGGGGACAGGGAGCAGAATGAAGCCCCCAAAATCCAAGGGGCATTGGTGTGCAACCTGCTGCTCCACTTAGACACACAAGTCTGTGGGGTTGGATGGGATCCACTCAAGTGTACTGAGGAAGCTGGCAGAAGTGCTCACCAAACCTCTTTGCATCATTTATCAGCAGTCCTGGCTAACTGGGGAGATCCCAGCAGACTGGAGGTTAGCAAACGTGACACCTATCTACAAAAAAAGGCCAAAAGGGGGATCTGGGGGATGACAGGCTGGCCAATCTGACCTTGGTGCTGGGGAATGTTGTGGAGCAGATCCTGACTGTCATCATGTGGCACCTAGAAGACAACCAACGGTTCAGGCCCAGTCAGCACAGGCTTATGAGAGGCAGATCGTGCTTGACTAATCTGATCTCCTATTATGACAAGGTGACCTGCTCAGTGGATGATGGAAAAGCTCTGGATGTTGTCTACCTGGACTTCAGTGAAAAATCAGACACTGTTTCCAACAGCATTCTCCTAGAGAAGCTGTCTCAGCTCATGGCTTGGATGAGTGCGTGCTTTTCTGAATGAAAAATTGGCTGGATGACTGGGCCCAGGGAGTGGAGATGGGTGGAGTTCAACCCAGTTGGTGACCAGTCACAGGTGATGGTCCCCAGGGCTTAGTGCTGGGGTCTGTTCTAGCTAGTATTTTTATCTATGATCTGGATAAGGGGATTGAGAGCACCCTCAGCAAGTTTGTGGGTGGTACAAAGCTGGGTGGGGCCATATGCTTGAGCATAGGAAGGCTCTACAGAGGGACCTGGACAGGTTGGATTGATGGGCCGAGGATGATTGTGTCAGATTCAACAAGGCCAAGTTCTGGGTCCTGTGCTCGAGTCACAACAACCCCATGTAACACTACAGGCTTAGGGACAAGGGGCTGGAAAGCTGCCCTGCAGAAAAGGACCTGGTAGTGTCGATCAACAGCTGCCTGAATATGAGCCAACAGTGTGCCCAGGTGGCCAAGAAAGCCAACGTCATCCTGGGTTTTTTCAGAAATAGTGTGGCCAGCAGGACTAAGAAAGTGATTGTCCCCCTCTGAGTGTGGCCAGCAGGACTAAGAAAGTGATGGTCCCCCTCTGCTTGGCACTGGTGAAGCTGCACCTCAAGTACTGTGTTCTTTTTTGGGCACCCGAAAGAAAGACATTGAGGCTCTAGAATGTGTCCAAAGGAGAGCAACAAAGATGGAGAAGGGCTTAGAGAACAAGTCTTATGAGAAGCATCTGAGGGAATAGGATTTGTTTAGCCTGAAGTAAAGGAGGCTGAGGGGAGACAAGATCACTTTCTACAGCTACCCAAAAGGAGGTTGTAGTGAGGTGGAGGGTGGTCTCTTTTCCCAAGCAACAAGTGATAGAACAGGAGGCGATGGGCTCAAGTTGCACCAGGGGAGGTTTAGTTTGGATATTACTTAGGAAAAACTAATTCACCTCAAACAGTTAGCAAGCATTGGAATGGGCTGTCCAGGGAGGTAGTGGAGTCACTATCCCTGGAGATATTTAGATGTAGATGAGGTTCTTAGGGAGATAGGTTAGTGGTGGACTTGTCTTTTGCTAACCACTTGCCTGACATAAAATTATATTATCATTAACAGGCAGACCAGCAGCCAAACTCCTCCCTCCACTACCACATCACACACCAGAGACCCAAAGTGCCAGACAACCAGAGCAGGAACTCGTCACTGCACTCACCCATAACAGGGGACACAAAGGAGGCAGAAAGTCAGCCAAGGAGCCAAGCCATGGGCAATGGGAGCAGCCAGGCCATGAGCCCAGTTATAGAGTAGGGGCTCAGAGACAGCTTCATGTTCTGGTCCTGCCATCCTGGGCACTCCACTTGTCACAAAGAGTCAAGGAGCCCTTTCAGTAGCCATCATCACAACACATACAGTATGTAGACAGACCTCACAACCTCACTGCAAGCAGAGTCAGTTCTTATAGAGGTGGCTTCTTGCCCCACCTCCAAGTTAATGTGGAAGGTGGGGGCACCTGGTGGTGATCTCCTAAT
>NW_008580685.1:0-20838 GCF_000691845.1 Merops nubicus | reverse complement strand
TGGTGTTGTGTACCTTGATTTCAGCAAGGCTTTTGACATTGTCATAATATCCTCATAGGAAAACTCAGGAAGTGTGGGTTAGGGGGTGGACAGTGAAGTGGATTGAGAGCTGGCTGAAGGACAGAGTTCAAAGGGCTGTAAGCAGTTGTGAAGAGTCTAGCTGGAGACCTGTAGCTAGCATTGTTCCCCAGGAGTCAGTACTGGGTCTAGTCTTGTTCAACATATTCATCAATGGCCTGGATGAAGGGATAGAGTGTACCCTTGGCAGTTTGCTGATGATACAAACTGGGAGGAATGGATGACACACTGGAAGGCTGTACTGCCGTTCAGTGACACATGGACAGTCTGGAGAGCTGGCTGGAGTGGAACATAATGAAGTTCAACAAGGGCAAGTGCAAGGCTGTGCATGTGGGAACCAACAACCTCATGCACAGTACAGGTTAGGGGCTTACCTGCTGGAAAACAGCGCCATGGAGAAGGACCCGAGAATCCTGGAGGACAACAGGTTATCCATGAGTCAACAATGTACTTTTGTGGTCAACAAGGCCAACGGTATCCTGGAGGACAACAGGTTATCCATGAGTCAACAAGGTGCTTTTGTGGTCAACAAGGCCAAGGGTATCCTGGAGTACATTAAGAAGACTGTGACCAGCAGGTCAAAGAAGGTTCTTTTATCCCTCTGCCCTAGTGAGGCCACATCTGGAGTATTATGTCCTGTCCTGGGTTGCCCTGAGCTCAAGAGAGACAGGGAACTACTGGAGAGAGTCCAACAGAGGATGACAGGTGACTATGGGACTGGCACATCTCCCTTATGAGGAAAGTCTGAGGGACCTGGGTCTCTTTTAGTCTGGAGAAAACTGAGAGGGAATCCTATAAATGCTTACAAATACCTAAAGGATGGGTAACGAGGATGAATCCAGTCTCTTTTCAGTCGTTCCCAGTGGTAGGACAATGGGCACAAACTTGGCCACAGGAAGTTCCACCTCAACATCAGGAAAAACTTCTTCACTAGGAAGTTGACAGAACACTGGGGCAGGTTGCCCAGAGAGGTTGTGGAGTCTTCTCTGGAGACTTTCAAAATGCACCTGGAGGCATTTTTGTGAAACCTGCTTTGGGTCAACATACTTTAGATGATGTCCAGTTGTCCCTTCCAACCTCTGCCATTCTGTGATTCTACAAATCTCTGCTGAAAAAAACTTAAACTAATGGTGGGAAGAATTTATAATATTTCTGATTATTTTCCTTCTAGTATTCTGGTGGCCATGATTAGTAGAGAAAAAAAAAATACAGGTTGATTATCACGGTAAAAGAACATAACTGTAATGAATCATGGAATGGTTTGGGTTGGAAGAGACTTTTAAAGGTCAACTAGTCCAACCCCTGGCAGGTTAAGCAGGAACATCTTCAACTAGATCAGGTTACTCAGAGTCCCTTCCAACCTGACATTGAATGTTTCTAGGGATGGGGCTTCTACTACATCTGTGCAACCTGCTCCAGTGTTTCATCACCCCCATTGTAAAAAATTTCTATCCTACTGATCAACTACACTCCAGCTGCTCTGCCTTAAGCTTGCTAGTGCATACACAGGGCTCATATTCCCAAGGGAAATATCTACACAACCTGATCTATGGAGTGGCTGGCACCCAGACCTACAGCAAATTGTGACCCATAGCCTCTCCTCCAGCTGTTGGCACTGAGACTTTCATAGATATGTGCACAGAATATAAAGCCCCATCACCTGGAAAAATAATTGAAAATGGAATTTAATTAGAAGAGGGTATGGTCTGCAAGGAACAAAGCTACATCGTTGCTGGAGAAAATTTTTCAAAATTTCATTTCTGTTGGGATAAGACACTTGAGAACTTTAAAAATTCATTTCCCAACCTTTAATATTTAAAAATAAAAAAATACTTTTTATAGTAAGCCCTTTACTAGAGTGATAAACACTCAAGCTCTTTCCCAGGCTACAGCATGCCATACTCATGTGACTAAAGAACAGATTATCAAAAGCTGATACAAGTCCTTCTGAAGTGAAAAAGTCTTTTATTAACTTCAGTGACTTTGGGATCAATGTTTAATTAAATCGGTTACCTTTTCAAACTGAAAATAAGTTAGATTATCTGAGGAACAGAAAATTTGAACTGATATGGGTTTAAAATGAAAAAAAAAAAAAAAACCAAAAAAAAAATGTTTTTAAAATCCAAGAATAATGAAACTTTTCCTCAGGCTAAGTGGCTTGTCAGGATCTTATTCAGTTTGGATACTGAGCTTTGACACAGCTCTCCCGAAACATATTTCAAAATGACTGAATGATTTATTTGTTAATTCTGCCATTGAAATAGCACTGTTCTAAAACAAATATGGTCATTTCCATTTTTGCATCAAATGCATTAACAGAATGTCACTAGCAAATATGATAAGTATCAACAGTTGCTGCACAAAGCAAATATTCAGGTATATCAGTGAGGTACTGTTCCATGAAACAGTTTGTATTTTATTCTCTAATGCACAAATCTAGCATGCTTTATATAGAACTTCAAATAAGGTATTTAAAAAAAAACCAAACAACTATTTTAATAGGTTTTTTAATGATCTCTCTTAAAATTTTCAGCAAGAAATGTCCAATGCGTTTCTCTCTTCTTCAGCTCATCTTCGTAATATATAATACAAAATACTGTGTCTAAATTACCTAAACAGCAGATGCAAAATTATGAAGAAAGGCAGAAGTGGAATAAAGGTATAAGAATAGGCAGAGGAAAGGAAAAAGGGGAAGGGAGAGGAAAAAGGGGAAAGGAAAGCTAATAGCTAAGAATGAGTATCATAATCTGAAGTCTTCTTGCAGAAATGGATTATTACTGAGTTCTCACAAGGAAACTGAAGCTGTAGAAAGTCTATTCTGTTAATGGCTTTACTTAAGCTTTGTTACAAAAAAAAAATGTTGGAAAGCGTTTCAAGATCCAAGTATAGTTATTAGAAGAATTTTATTGATCAAATAACCCTAAATCAGCTGTTACTCCTTTCCACTAACCATCAGTGAAAAAAAAAAAAATATTACAAGTAGATGCTACCCCCTCTTTAACTATCTCCCTACTTTAGCAACTACATGGAATAACTTCCCTGTTATTCTAAAATTGGGAAATGACCACTAAGGGCATTTTTAATATGGTATTATTCCGAGATTTCACCCAGGTTTAGGTTCTTCCTTCTGTTTGTCAGAGATGTGGTTTAATTATTACTGTATAATCTTCCATTTCAACCTTTTCTTTCTGAGAACAATTGGTCTCTAAATTCTTGGGAAATAAAGACATTAATAATGATCCAGCATGAATGAATACAGAAATAAGAAGCTCATTCCACTGTGCAACAACAGAACAATTGCTATCTGTAATTGCTTTTTCAGATTATGTCTGGAACTTTTAACGTAATTTCCTTAAAGCTGCCTTAAATTGTTTGCTTTCTTAGTGTTGCAGAGCTTGGTGGGTAAGGAATTGACTGCATGGTCTCACTCTAACAGTTGAGGTCAACAGCTCAGTGTCTGGGTGGAGATCTGTAACAAGTGGCATTCCTCAGGGGCCAATATTGAGACTGGTGCTGTTTAACATCTCTGTTGGTGACATGGACAGTGGGATGAAGTGTACCCTCAACGAGTTTGTGAATGACACCAAGCTGTGTGGTGCAGTCCACATGATGGAAGGAAGGGATGCAATCCAGAGGGACCTTGACAGGCTTGAGCAGCAGGCCCCTGACAGCCCCATGAAGTTCAGCAAGGCCAAATGCAAGGTTCTGCACCTGGGTCAGGACAATGTCAGGCACAAATGCAGGCTGAGTGATGAATGGATTTAGAGGAGTCCTGAGGAGAAAGACTTTGGGTTATTAGTGGATGAAAAACTGAGTATGAGCCAGCAATGTGTGCTCAAAGCCCAGAAAGCCAATCACATCCTGGGTTGCATCAAAATAAGTGTGGCCAGCAGGTCAAGGAGGGTGGTTCTGCCCCTCTACTCTGCTCTGGTGAGACCCAGCCAAAAGTACTGCCTATAGCTCCGGAGCCTCCAATACAAGAAGGACATGGACCTGTTGGAGTGAGTCAAGAGGAGGGCCACAAAGATTATCAGGGGGCTGAAACACCTCTCTTACAAGGACAGGCTGAGAGAATTGGGGTTGTTCAGCCAGGAGAAGAGAAAGCTCTGGGGAGACGTTATTGCAGCCTTCTAGTACTTAAAAGGGGCCTACAGGAAAGATTAGGAGGGACTCTTTATCAGGGAGTGTAATGATGGATGAGGGATAATGATTTTGTTCTGGAAGAAGAGAAGGTGGATTTAAATAGGAGGTAAGGAAGAATTTTTTACAGTGAGGGTGATGAGTTTCTTCCCCAGTTCAACTTTGTATATGGGTAACTTACACAGAAGAAAAAAAAAAAAAAAGTGTGATTTTTCTTTCAGAGTTATGTCACTCAATAGCAGTTTTGTTTTCTTTTGTTTCTCCTTTTAAAATTTATTATTTTTTAGTCATTCAAATAAAACAGAAATATGTTTTAGTAATAACAAAGTGACAAACGCCAGGAACTCTTCACTACCTGCTTCGCCTCAGCTTTTACCTTTTCTCTCTTCTTTATCTTTAGTGGAAAATTCTTTAAAGAATAGCTTTTCCTAATAAGTAGACACATTTTGAGAGTTTTATTGCTTTCTTCTACTCCTCAATAGGGTTTTCTTGTTCCTGCTTAGCACTTGTTCTGAGACAGAAGTGTAACTCTCTGGTACTTCAGATTCTATTACTGAGAGAGAAAGAGACAGAGACAGAGGAGGAGACACAAGGAGAGAGAGGACCAGCCCTCTAATCCCCTGTGCCATCTGTTGCTTTGCCAGTTCTCCCAGGAAATGTGTGTTGCCCAAACCAGAATAGAGACCAGATAGTATTCAGGTCTATAGTTCCAGCTTCCTCAGTGCTGTGCTTGCACAATGCAATGGACATTGTAACAAGCAATCACCTTAAACCCCAAAACCTCTGTCTGGGAATTTCCTTTCTTAGAATTTGTCAGTTCCCTTGAAATCTAATAAGGTTCTTATCTTCACTGGAAACGAATATCTTAGGTGGCCATTTCCTTTCTTTTTGTGCTTTGTCTCTGATGAAGTTTTGATGGATTGATTGGTTTCTCATCAAACACTTTGTTCTCGATTGAAAGCCGCTAAAATACAAATTAAATATCCATCAATCATGAGATATGAGGTAAAGAAATTGTTATATTTACTAATGAACTGAACCAGAGTGTTATCCTTAGCACAGCTAAGAAGGGCAAGGGAGAATTTCACTGTAAATTTACCATTCCTACATTTCTAGTGCTAGCAATTTCAGTTTAGTCAATGTTTTTTCTCTGTAAAAATTGTCCTTTTAGTTTATTGTGATACGTTTGGCAAAGGCTTTGCTTGACTTGACTGTTTTTCAGTCAATTTTAGGGCAAGGTGGAGAGAACATGTTTGCTACCTATGTCAAAAGAAAGGACAGTCCAAGTAAGGGCAATGACCTTGTACTGAATAAATTTGATTTCGTGGTGGGATCAGACTTGGAGAGAAGAGCTGTTGAGACGATTTTATTTGTAGGCTCTTAAACCATTTGTCTATTAACTGAAAAAAGGTTAGCCACTTGCAGAAAAGTAGGAAATGTATGGACCAGCAGTCCAGTTCCCCAGTGTTATGGGGAAAAAAAAAAACAAAAAAAACCAAAAAAAACCTTAATGTGTGTATTGGTTTGAAACCTGCTGCCCCTGGTGGGTGGAGATCTGAAACCCTAAACCAGGTACAAGCCTGAATGAAAGGGGCGTACACCTGTCCTATTCCCACTCCCCTTTTTCCTGTCTTCGGGACTTCCTGCTAAGGTCTATAAAAGGGGGGAGAAAGGCACGCCTCTCTCTCTTGCTCTTGCTCTTCCTCTTCCTCTTCTCTTTTCCTCTTGCTCCTTTGACCTTGCACCTGGGCACACGCTGCTCTGCTGCTCCCTGTGCTACACGTGGCCGTGGCCATCTTGGAGACCTGGGCCTGATCTACAGACTCTTCCCTGCCTCCATCCACATCCAAGGATTGTGCATCCAGCTTCAATCCACCTTGACTTGACTGTTTTTCAGTCAATTTTAGGGCAAGGTGGAGAGAACATGTTTGCTACCTATGTCAAAAGAAAGGACAGTCCAAGTAAGGGCAATGACCTTGTACTGAATAAATTTGATTTCGTGGTGGGATCAGACTTGGAGAGAAGAGCTGTTGAGACGATTTTATTTGTAGGCTCTTAAACCATTTGTCTATTAACTGAAAAAGGTTAGCCACTTGCAGAAAAGTAGGAAATGTATGGAGCAGCAGTCCAGTTCCCCAGTGTTATGGGAAAAAATAAAACCCAAAAAACCAAAAAAACCTTAATGTGTCACTTTGTGTCCTTTTTTTCTAGGCAGAATTTTCCTCATCTTTCTCTACTTTTTTCAGAATCAACATCTATTAACATGAGTAATAAGTTTATATATATATATGATCTGTGGGCTTTGTTTGCATATCTAAAAAAATCTTTTTTTTTCTGAAACTGAAGTATGGATGTATCTAAGGTATTTGAGCTGTTCCAACTTTTGTGTGATAGAATTAGGATCCTTGATTACATTCTCTTTTAGCTATTCTGGAACAGAGACATTTTGATAAACCATGATACCAAGGGTCATAAATACATAATGTAGTAACATAACATTGACATATGACAATGAAGGGAAGAGCAGACAGCTTGATCACATCAAACTCAATCATATACTTCAGAATTCATACATCTGTCACGTAATAATAGAGTCACACCACAAAAATAGATGCTTTAATTTTCTATCATACAGCTTCTACACGTTCCATTTAAAAATCATACTAAATAGACACCAATCTAACATTTACTGTGGTAGAAATAAGGGAAATAAGTGCAGAAAAAAATTAAAATAGAACGTTTATTCCTTCAATATGAGACATGACCAATTTAAAATAAAAGTTGCACTTTTTTGTTACTTTTTTTGTGTGTGTGCATGTCTGAGGGAACAAGTATCACCTTCCTCAATAAAAGGTATCAAAACAAGTGGAAAGTCAAGGATAGTCAACGGTGCTAGGAGTTGGAAAAATAATGATGGCTGATAAAAGATCTTCCTTTAGCACAGACAAACTAGACACTCTCAAAATCTAGCGTGTGGCATCTGTCACTACAAGAATAAGGTTATTAAACCCAAACAAAAGTCCTCAAAGAATTAATTCTGAACTTCTTTGTCATCACGAATTGTGGATCAGCAGCCAGTTTAATGAATTTACTGCTGCTTTTCTCCGAGGCAACAGCAGCATCCAGTGACCAGTTAGGCTCAGCCTAGCTGGGCTGGCTCAGGATTGCTGATGTGCACTAGTCTATTTATGTATTCTGAGCTTTTATCCCATTATAAAAGGAACAGACAGGATTTAAGGAGGCAATATCAGCACCCTGCAGGTTTGATGTGTCTCTGCATAAATTCCCTATAGATTTTAGCTCTTGCTTTCCTCTGTGGTATGTGTACTATGGAAGAAGGTGGAAGAAGTCACTAGGAACAGCTTTGTGACTTTCAAGTTTGCTTCATAAAGTGCTTGTTTATTGACAGGAGTGCAAGTGAACAGTGTGATATTCACAACAGTGCTTGATATACACAACCTGTGGGGCCTGCAGACTGAATAGTATACATAGGTGTTGTTTAAGTTGCAGTCTAAATCTATTAGAGACTTGTCAGATGAACTGGAAATGCTATTTAGAAGTTATCAATACTGACTCTAAATAGAATTGTGATAGTCTCCACAGGACTTAAATGAGTTGGAGGCCTGTTAGGTTTGGTGCTTTATTCCTACTGCCAAGGTGGGGAGGAAGGTTTTGTTTCCATATACCTAAAAAGAAACATAGAAATATCCTATTCTGCATAGAAAAAAATATGAATGTTAACTATGTACAAGACACGGTATGTGAGTAAAGAACTTGGTTTGTGTTCCACAATTCTGCATTAAGAAGATTCCTCAAAGCAAATGGAAGTAGCTTAAAAAAATATGATTGTTTTTATCTGCCTTAGTAATATTTTATTTTCAAAATATTTTATTTTTGCAGCTTTATACATACAACATCTATGGGCTGCATACCTTCCTTGTATGTAGCTATCCATAGTATATTTTTGGAGATGTCTTGTAAAAAATGTTTTCACATATTGAAGACACAGCTTTTGCAGAGTGTGTTTGATTCACTTGGATAAGCACTATGGTGATGACAGTTTGTGTATTTTATACTTATGAAAATAACATTCTTCCACACACAAAAGCATAAAGTAAGTATGAACTTTAGTGCAAGAAAGTTACAATATAAAATAAAAACTGTGTGGTAATTTAGTGACAATACTGTACATTCATTCTTGTCTATGGACTGTAATTATCATCATTCTTTGTATAGTTTTCACAGAGGAAACAGTTTAGCTGAGGGCCATGAGAGTTGAGAGACCTGTGCACTCCTCTTTACTAGACATGCATGAAATGTGACAACTTTCTTAGTGGTCACTGTAGGCAGATCACTTCAGTCCTCTCAACTGTCAGTATGTGTGCTGGCATCAGTTATCTCAGAGCATGATGCTTGGTAAAACCAAGGCAAGATTTGAGATAAAAGCATTTTGGAATATTATCCTCACATAATAAAAATATGCAAATGTAACTATACACATACAAACATACCAATTGTGAAATTTTTATCTTTGTCTAGCTATTCCTCCTGTAAGAACTTTTTTCCCATTCTTATTTGTGTTTCCCTCTCATTTTGTGAAGGACTTGGTAAAAATATTATAAACTGGTATCTAAAGAAAAGTAGTTTTTTGGCGACTATGAGTGAGTGGTGCACTGCTGTGTGCAACTAAGATTTACAGAGAGTAGGATTAATGGGAAGCAGTAAAGGATAATGGGAAGATACTTTGGGAAAATAATAAATGGAGGAAAGAGGCAGACTCATGCTACGGGTACTTGTTTTATATTGGCTGAATTAATTGTGGAAAGGTTGAATTAATTGTGGAAAGGTTAAATTAAAAAAGTTCTTTGTTCTTTAAAAGCAACATTTCAATAATAAAATATTAAATACCTTGTCTTTGTATTCTTCCATTCCCTAGACTTTCATGTACTTAACTTGGTAGCAAGTTTGAGAGTTTTATAGCAATTTTCATTTTTTAAAATACTTTGTGAGGATTAGTTTATTGCATGGTAACAGAGTGGATATGTAGCCTCTACAAGACACAGTCCAATCAACCCACAGTAAGTAGCATTTAATTTAAATGAGCCAAATAGTAAAGAGCAAGTGATAAATTTATGGAGAAATCACAACATAATATCAGAGAGATAAGATATTAGAGATATTAGGTTCTATTCAACGACCCTGTGTAGTAATTTGTGATTTAAATATTTGTTGGTGTTTTTTGTTTTCTCTTCAGCTTTAGCTAGCTTCAGCTTCGCCATTCCATGAGCAAATTCTCTCCCTGCCTTAGAAATTTTTCCATTCTAAGTGTATGCTACATGTCTTATATCTCAGCAGTGTTAGTGGAAAAAGGAAAGGGAAAGGCTAGAAAATCTGTAGAATTTAGTTGTGAAGAAAGCAAGATGAGGAATGGTTTATGTCCACATCACAAAATAATTTGCATAAATTTACTGGTGTTTATTTTAAAACACAAGTACTCTTACTGAAACTTCTCTAGGATAGGATTTTTATTCTGTTTAGAGAAGTATAATATGCAACTTAAATTTATTAACAGCTAGAATTATTTTTTTTTTCTAAGAAGCCTTTCCTCTTTATTTAACAAACCTTCCCTTAACTAAAAACATCTTTCCCAGAGACTTTCAAAAAGCTTTCCATAGGTACTCTATACGTTTTCTCTGACATTAGTTTCCTCCGTACAACATATTAACACTTTTTTTGTGTGTGTGTTCTGAAGACACGAGTAGCTCTCTTGCATCTGTTTAAACACAAGTTTTCTGAAAACAGGTGATCAAAATCATATTTCTTTCTGAATGAGTTATGGCTATAGAGTAGTCACTATTCCAAATTTTTACTATTGATTAGTATATTACTAGAAAAAAAATATTTTTATGATGAGTAAATAATTAATTTGCTGTCATTTTCAATTAAATAGTTTTTTACTTTGGAAGATAGATTTCTATTATTTATTTATGTGTTTACTTTAAATTCATAGCTTTTTTGCTAATCTTTTGGAATTGCACCTTATTTCTATGACTTCAATTGCCAAGACTATTTGTTCTCCTTGCAAGATAGGCTGACCATGCTATGCAACAGTGATCCTCTCCACCCTCTGTGATCAGGAAATTATTTGCTTTAATGCCAAATCTGTTAATAGAAGTATCACATTAAATCAATCTACAGACAAATAAATGAGAAACTTGTTTATTAAGTTTCCTGCAATTTCATAGTTCCCACTTTTAGTCCCCTCGGTTTACTTGTCTCAAAGCAATTGAGGCTGAGTCTGTTGTATTTATTTTGTCTGGACAATCTGTTTATGTGACAGATAAAAGTTTATTTACAACTCAGTTTCGGCCCCATTTGGTACACTCCATTTTACTGCATGTAAAAATTTCTTTAGTTCTCTTTACTTTCTTTTAGTTGTAATTTAAACATTAAACTCACAGATATTAATTTCTTCTGTGACATTAATGACATTTGTCTATAAAATTATTTTGAGCTGTCTCATACCACAATATAGAGAGAATACTGATAGGAACAGGAAGTTGACTGCACATGTATCAGAAGAACTGCAGTTAAAAAGAAAATAGAGGAATAGGTAGAATTGTAGCGAAAGTATTTTTCTAGTTGCCTTAAGGCTCTTTAGGTGTTATAAAATCATTACTTAATTGCCTCATCGTTATTCAGTTTCCTTCCTCAAAGTGGGTTTATCTAGCAGTTTACAATCTCAGCATCTGATACCTTTTCTCTTTTCTGTCTCAGCAGTATTTACTATCCGGGTAAACATTTAGCTTTTTGTTCAAAAAAAAGGCAAAAAAAGAAAAGCAGTTTTGTAATTTTATCAGTTTATTACCACAAATGAATATTAATTAAGATACTTATGTAGTAAAAGTTGACTCTAGGTTCCTTTTTTTAAATTTTTTTTTGGGGGGGGATGGTCTTTGGTTTGGATTTTGAAGACTGAGGTGTTTGGGTTTTAGTGGTTTTTGGGTTGGGTGGTTTTAGTGTTTGGATGTTTCCTGGTTTTTTAAGAGCTTATATGCTTAGGAGAAAGAAAAACTTTATTAAAACCTAAAATTTTACTTTAGTAATTGTCCTTCTTCATTATTGCTATAAGTGTATTCTTTTTTTGCTTATAAAACTAGCTATCTCAGAAGTGTTTTCATGGGAAAAACAAACAAACAAACAAACAAACATTTCATCCCCAATACCTCTATATTTAAATTTAAGATGTGTCTTTGATTTTATTTTGCTCACTACTGCATATAATAATTTCATTCAGTGCAAAATTGATTTGAAAGTCTACTGAATCAGAATGTTAATGTTTTATACCAACTATGCCATCAATTCTCTCTTTAAGTGACTGCACATGGTACAAGATATAATTCAGGCACAATCCCTTTTTATCTTCTTAAGAAGATCATCCTAAACTCATTTTTTTTGTAGACTCCTACTCAGACACCTCAAAGTAAAGACTGTAGCAGAAATCTACACGCTTTTAATACAGAAAATTGTATATTTAATTACAAAATTTGTCTGAAGAGTAACCGCTGTACTCAGCACTGGTGAGGCTGCAGCTTGAGTACCGTGTTCAGTTTTGGGCACCACAGGACAAGGACATTGAAAGAAGGGCAACAAAGCTGGTGAAGGGTCTTGAGGATAAGCCTTACAAAGAGTGGTTGAGGGAACTGGGGTTGTTTAGCCTAGAGAAGAGGAGGCTGAGGGGAGCCCTTATCACTCTCTACAACTACCTGGAAGGAGGTTGTAGGGAGGCGGGTGTCGGCCTCTTCTTACATCTGCAGCTGACAGGACAA
Organism: Merops nubicus; assembly: GCF_000691845.1. Classification (NCBI taxonomy): domain Eukaryota; kingdom Metazoa; phylum Chordata; class Aves; order Coraciiformes; family Meropidae; genus Merops; species Merops nubicus. The sequence continues at coordinate 8,791 of NW_008580685.1, read as the reverse complement.
GAGGCAATGGTATTAGGTTACACCAGGAGATGTTTAGGTCAGACATTAGGAAATATTTCTACACCAAAAGTGTTATCAAACACTGGAACTGGTTGCCCAGGGCAGTGGTTGAATCACCATCCCTGGATGTATTTAAAAGCCATCTAGATGGAGTGCTCAGGGATATGGTGTAGAAGTGGCCTGGTGGAGTTAGATAATGGTTGGACTCAATGATCTTAAAGGTCCTTTCTAACCATAGTTGTTCTGTGATACTCTGTCACTGGTGATCTCATTACATATGACAGAAACAAAACAAAACATTAATGCTTTAAATGGAAAAAAATATGTTGAATAGTAGAAATAAAAATGTAAGGCAATTTTATCTGTCTTTTAATTCCATTAGTAAGTAGAGCTAGGGAGGTAATAAGGAAGCAGCTACTTACCTACAGATCAAGGAAACACTTTGCAGACACATGAAAAATCATTATTTCGTTTGGAGATGTGAATGTCAGAATACAAACATTACAATTTATCATTTATAAATAAACCAAGGAGTAAGAAAAAAAAAAAAAACACCCTTGTTCAGATTTTTCACCTAAATAAATAATTCTTTATGTGAATGTGAATAGGATGGCTTCCGAATATTTGGTGGAAATTTATTAAGGACTCTTGTGGGACTGGACATCCAGTGTGGAGGCTCCACATCCTGTGTAGTAAAGCTGCCCCATTATTTGACCACTCTCAAAGTGATAAAATCATTTTTTTCCCCACTGTTTAAGCAGTTTCTTGCATTTTAGTTTGTGCCCTTTGCCTCCTGTCTTTTCACTGGATACCAGTAAGGAGAGAGTGGCTCTGTCTTCTTCCCCCAGACCTTCTTTTCTCCATCTGGAACAATTCCAACTCTCTCAGCCTTTTCTTATGTGTTAGAATCTCCAGTACCTTAAAATTATCAGCAATAATTCTTTAAGGCAATTCAGTGTATCTTTTAACAAACAAAACCAATTTAATTTTCTGATACTAACCAACTATTTACATCGATGGAGTTACTAGTGCTTCAAAGAGTTCTAAGTGTATCTGTCAGGAACAAATTAGTATTAAAAGTCAGGTAAAAATATTAATAATAAATTTATTCCACAGCAAGCATATTGCATACCTAGATTTATATCATTTGTAAGAATAAATATAGTAATATATTGAATTTTAAAGTATCTTTTAAATTCCTCTTGATTCATTAGCAAAACACACAGCAATTGTTTATTAGCATTTTATTCTGGTGAATCTACTATTTTATACTGCGTACACCTTATCTGAATGGAATTTGCTGCAAATTACACTATCATTAAAAGGAAATTTTTACCACACTGAAACCACATGAAATGTGCATGAATTCATAAATTTGCCTTCAGAATGTTCATTTGAAATTGGAAAATTGTATTTTGAGAAATAATAAATCAGAAGGATGAAATATTCCAAACTATGGGGGCAATATGGCTATTATTAGTAGCACAGAGTAGCAAATGACAAACTACTGATCTAAAATGTCTGGTATAAATCAAGACATTTCAGAATTTTTCAGTCTGAGCATAAAAGCAGTGTCAATTACATTACAAATTAGTACTTTTGAAGTCCGTGACAAAATACTTTTCATCACACAATTATTCACAAAAAAATCATTCAAAAGTTTTCAAAATTCTTCTGAAGCTGCCTTTTTAATGAATCTACCATTTTATTAAGGAAAATATATTCCAAGTGCAATTTTTCTACTCCACTTACTGTCTGCTGTTCCATTTTCTAAGAAATATCTTCGTTTTGATAAAACATGTACATTACATAAACAATACATCTTCCCTGCTTTCCAGTAGATAATAAAAATTACCATAATCACTGCAAAATTATTACTGTTTATTAAACCATTTAAATTATTTCCTATAACTGCTCGTATTTCCTTGTTGCCTTCCTAGAGTTATATCTGCTGTACTCAATTGTAAAACACTGAAAGACAGCCCATAGCACCAGATATCTTTCACTTAAGCGGGTTTTCATTTCACTAAAACTGACCCTTATTCTACTTATGACAACCTTTTGGCTAATCAAAATTCCTATATAATTAATCCTGCTACTGCTTATTCTTCTCTGGGAGATCTTGTAACTGATGTTTCCTTGTCTTTTGTTTGTTTTTTTTTTTCAGTGAACCTTTGAATGCTTTCCCTTATGTTTCTTCCCAAATCCTGCTGTGTTCTGTACAGATTTTCTTTTCCACTTCTTCAGCACCATCATGTGACATCCACTTATTTTACATATCCCTATGGATGATGCCACCAAATGTCTTCCTCTTCATTCATCTTGCTTCCTTTGTCTACATTTCCATACTTTTCAGGTTCAATAGCATCTCCACATGAATGTTCTTGTAGGTAATGCAAATTTTTATTAGGTAGCTACTCACATGCAGTCTGAGAAATTACCCTATGATTTATTGAGAAAAAAAATAAATATTGTTTGCTTTTTTTTTTTTTTCCTTTGCATTCTGTACTCCAAACTTAGCACTCTGAAAATCTTGGCATTTTACTCTCTATAGTGGCTGATTTACTGTGCCTTTTATTCTCCATTCTCACTAGTTTATGTGTGGAATATCACAAATGGCTTTGCATTCAGAAGTAAACAACAATGCTGAAAGTAATGTTCTCTTACTCTGTGTACTCACAAATCCCACAGCAAGGGGAAGACTCAGGGGTACCCTGCAGGGAGACAGCAGAGAATACTTAGGTCTGGCAGATCATCTACACATGAGGCTTCAGTGGCTGCACATTTCTAAAGTATCTTCTTAAGAGAAATTGTATCATCTCTGGTATAAGCATACAATGGCTTGTCAACAAAGCAATTTATGGATGTACCCAATATAGGAACTAAATGTGGGTTATTTTATACACATCTGTGCATAGCAATAGTATCTATTTTTTGCTTGCATGTTTGCCAAGCCCTCAAGCTGTGGGACATGCAGCTGAGAATATTTCACTAGAGAACTGAATGTGTCAGTCAACATGACTTCCTTCTCACCATTCTTCTGTTATATTGTAGTGCCCAGTACACCAATGTAAGCCTGAAACGAAGTGTGGTTTTTATCTATAATCAGAGTCTATAGACTCTTGCTTACTAGTTTTTCTGATTCTTCTCTTCCTCCAGTAAAGTATTCTCCTTTATCTGTTTCTTTATTAGTAGTAAATATTCATTTTTAAAATGTCAGAGACTGCTCAGAACATTTAATTCCCTTTCTGTAAGCAGATGTTTCAACAGGAGGTCATACTTTTTGGCAGAAAGACTGAATGTTTTGTCCTCATCTACATTGTCCTCACATTCATCTGTTACTACTTAAAATAATCTACTTTGTTGCAAACGTTACTTCTCTTTTACTCATGTTTTCATGGGCTTTGCATTCTACCATCTTGAATTTAAACAATTCAGCCAGTGTGGAGAAAAATATATGTGCTTACCAAAAATAAAGTCTTAATACCTTCATGGCTTCTTACTACGTATGCATGAAAAAAACCCTCCAGAAGACCCCACACTAGCTTCTATTTCTGTACTTATGTACATGTCCATGCTTGCCTATGTGCTACTTCCTTCCTTACTTCATTCTTCCTTCTTTTCTAAATAGTAATGAAAGAGATTTCTAGAATTTATGTAAACATATTTTGCAGGGTTTTGTTTTGTTCGGTTTGGTCTTGTATTTAACTTTCAGGTTTATTTTAAGTTAGCTGTCATTTAATATAAGAAGTTAATGGTTCTCTGCATCAGAAACTATATGGGAGTTCAGTATGTATTTGATGTACACTGTCTTATACTATGTTTATTTCATTTTATCAGCTTTATTATCTTATTGTCACAGCTGAGTGGACTCCTAAAAGAAACTATATTTTCAAGATTAAATTTAACATATCCTATGATCTGGTTTGTAATAGATAGAATTTAGGATGATGTAAACAGAACCATACACATTTTTCCTGTGACAAAACCAATCCTTTATATGTTAAATGTGATAGACAGTGAATATGTCTACTTCTTCTCCCTTGATACCACACAAATGCCATCTACACAAAATACACTAAAAAGTAATTTCTATTAAGTTGTCCAGAGTCAGTTCCAAAAGAATTCAGAACAGCCTATCCTGATCTAAAATATAACTTGATGGAAACATAATGACATAATATAAAGCCATGATAAAATAAAAGTGTCTATTACAAATTATACTTTTTAAACAGACTTCAGAACATAAGGTTCATAGCATTTAAGTGACCAACTTCATCAAATATGTTGTATTTAAAACAGCTAACACAATCTTTTTTTAAAAACTATTTTATTCCTAGTATTTAGACATAAAGTATATTTTATTCTCTTAGACTGAAACTACTCTGTGTAGTAGTACCACAGAAATGACTTTGCATGACTTCCAGCATAACTAGCTATTTCTTCAGGCCTGTTGATTTTGTTGAACCTATGAATAATCTAAGAAAAATAGGTCAGTTGCTAGTGTACTTTGATTCTCTGTCTTCTGCTTATAGTGCAAGATTTATAGCAACCCATATCTGTTTGGTTTCTGTTTTTTTTTTTTCTCTTAGTTATTGAACAAAGTGGTAAACAATGGTTTCAGACTGTTTGAATTTTTACTATTTCAAAACTGTTTCAGATTTGTTTTATTCTCACACCTGAGTAGCAAATACAATCGTATGTTCATACATTTTCTTCCAGGTGTGTTTTCACTCTCAATGCAACATATAAGTAATAGCTCTATACCATAATTTTCTCATTAATCTACTCTATACTCATTCCACACCCATCATTCTAATTGAACTTAATTTTCACTTGGCTCTCAAGATCATGCATCCCATTTTCAATTTATAGAAAACTTGGATATTAAACTGCAATGTCTGTTATCTTTGTCTCTAACTATAAAAGAAGTTAACATACCTATAAAATCGTAATGTTTCATTTTTATCCACTGCTTCTGTTCTTACAAATGCTAAGACATTCTGATGAGAAAGTATCTCAGTATATGTAGTTTGCAGTTTTGTATTTCTGAAAAAAAATATTAATTTATACCATTGAAAAACAAAATGTGAATTCAAGGGAAAAAAAAAATAATCAATATGTTAGATAAAACGTAACTGGAAGATATGTGATAATGTTCTATAGTTTTAGGTACAATTTCATTAGTAATTTTCATAAGTTGTCTAGAAGTAATAAAGAGCTTGTTCTGATCTTCATATAGGATGTTGTACTCCAAGGAACATCACTAAATTCAGTGTAGTATATATGCAGAAGAATGTTCAATATCCATAATACTGCATTTGACTCTCATCATCATACTATTAACACAAGATTGGGATTGTAGAGAAAGTTCACTAGGAGCAAAAATGATTAGGAAACTTCTGAGAAATAATAAAAAAAGAATTATATAGCTATTTCTTGGCTGACGACTAAGAACTGACTTTTGGTTCAGCTAAACAATTTCTTTAAAAAAAATAGAAAGAACTATGTGTATATATGTTTTTTCTTCTTCACTGAAATATAAAACATGTAATACCATTTCACTGACAGTGATCTACTTGAGCCAAAATGTAATATTGCTGGTACCTCTATATTCCAGTGTGGATTTTCTTTTACTGTTCTCCTCCAATGTGCACAATGTGCAGCACTGCTTCTACATCTTCAACACACATTCTTGTAGAGAATGCTATCTGTTGTATTTGCAAAGGAAAAAAATTAAAAAAAGAAAAGAAAGAGTTAATCATTAAAAAAAAAGACAGTTTACAACTTTTGTCCAATGGTATGGTGGTTACACAGTCAAACAGGCTCTGTCAATGTTGCATGCATAATTCTACTGATCTGAACTTCTGTATACTAGCTGCTTACAGAAAACTCTCCATGACATGTTCATAACATCTTCTGTAATAAGCCTTTAAAATCTCCTAATTTGTCCAACCAGGTTTTCAGTCATTCCTGCAGGAAGACACTATGTTACGGTCTGATTTTCTTTCCACTTTTCAGTACTGAATATTCAAATATTCTCCTTTCTTACCTTTGTGTTTCACAGTTCAAAAATGAGAATTATTTATTAAAATCTTTTTAATGATATGTTTTAAGACAAATTCAGTTATCTTTAGATTTCGAAGCTTCTATCTCAGTAAAAATTTGAGTAAAAAGAACATTATTTTGTCTGGGGCCAGGGGGTGTGAGCTGCGGGTGCCAACCCGAAGACCATGCCCTTAGCTGCTTAGAGTTAATAATCAGTCTGATCCATCTAGTATTGTTTGTCATAATATTAAATTAATTTCCTTTTGAATATATTTATTTCTCTCTATAATTTAGAATAATAATTTTGAGTGATTAGCTCAGACGTTGACATCCAACTTGAAGATATCTTATTTAAGGAAGATGAATCATACATCTTTTTAATAGGAAAAGTCACAGGTAAGCCTTGGATATGCTCAGTACTTGTGAACATCAGTCAGCTCCTGATTTACAGATGGAAAGTTACTACTGAGTTTCTATTTTTGCAAATACCTCAGTGTCAGTTATTTAGGCCAAGATTTGGGTCAAATGCTATTATGCCTGAATTTTACACTTACACTTTTCATCGTAGTACAGTCTCAGAGATTTTCAAGCCACAGTTTCTCAGGAAGGAAACGTCTAATTTCTCTTGGATATATTAACCTAGACATAAAATTTGAGGATAAAAAGAAGAATAAAATACCTTATCCAGCTTTACTTTCAGTGCATGCTAATTTATTTAGGTATAGACAAGTCATTTCAATCAAAGGCATTCAAAACCAGGGAAGGAATATTTAACGTATTGACTCAGCAAGAGATAAGTCTTGAGTTCAGTAGTAATTAATTTCTCAAGTAAGGACCATCATATTTTATCTTATTAATTAGCTGCTAGTAAAATACATAAAACCCAAAAACCAACCAAAATCTCCTAAGGTGGAATTCAGACAGAAATTGATACAGTTCATTTTTTATGTGTAGATAAAGAAACCACATTTCAACTACTGTATCTGCCATGCTTTTATCCTAAATAGTGTTAAACATGAGACTTCTCTTTTTAATTAGTGGAGATTTAGTTATTAGCCATTTAGTTCCATTTTGGATGACACAAAATATCAAGGACATGCTTTTGAGAGAGTGGTCAACATTATACAAGACCAAAAGGATACACCTCTCCTTCTGGACACCTAAATGTAGCTTTCTAATTCTTGAAATACATCCTACATCAATTTCTGGATAATTTGTTTACATAATTGGCTTTGTCTTGCATAGTTTCCCCAGTTTTCTTGTTCCCTTTTGCAAGAAACCAAACATTCTTAGTTCATAAGATGTCTCCTCCATTTTTTCTCTTATTTACACCTGTGAACTCCTGCCTCATTGGGGTTTGGATTTACAAAACATTTCAAATCCCAATACTTAACAAATCTGATCCTGGCTTTTAAATATTGTGTCTTGGGGGACATATTGTACAAGACAAAATACATACAGCAGTTACTTCATTGGAGGTGAGTATACAGAAAGGAAGAAGGAAAGAGGAGGAATGTCTTTCATCCCCATATTGTTCCTGGATCAATTCTTTCCTCATTTAGCTCAATCTAATTCAGAATCTATATGCTGGAGGGTGTTTTATCATAGGGCAAAGCACAGACTGTTAACAAAGAGATAGAGTCAGAGGTGGAAACCTGTTTCCTCTTTCCTGAACCAGCTGATATTTAAAGAGCAGTATAAGCCTCTTCTAAGTGCCTTGTAGAGTCGGGTTTAAGTTACACATGTGCTCAGGACTGATGCAGTCTACAGGCAGGCACATTTCTCTAGCTGCCAGATGAATTTTTATAAGGCTTTTGTGGATTTCTTTTGCCCCTAGAGCAAAGCAAACACTGATGTTGGTTTTGTGTTTTTAACATGTTCCAAGTTTGTTCTTAGCACCCAAATAGAAGAAGGTATGTTTACAGGTTTTGATTTTTTTTTTTTTTCTGGAACTAGCTGAAGGTATTTCAAATCTGCACCCTAGCACTTTAAAAACAATAAGCATTGAGCCACCACGTCTTATATAATTTTTTTTTAAAGCTTTAGACATAAAAAAACGAGCTTGCAACCTACCATAATAAATAACAACATTCTACTGACATTGTACTTAATTATTACTGACATATTATTGCATTAGCCATGACAGAAAGGAGCAGAGATGTGTGTAAATGGAAACACAGAGACTGCAAGACTAAGGATTTATATTCTCTGCCTATAATTTTTAAGTACAATTTAAGATAATAATCCTTCTCTAAGGACAGGTTTGTTTCAAACAATTTATGTTAGATTTTATAGTATGAAGAACTGCAAGAAAACCTGATTATTACCAACATTTTTGTAATTCTTATGAGGTTAAGCTTTAACAGTACAGTCTGAGGGCTGAACACCAAAGAGCATTTTAAACTGTTAAAGGGAGCGTGCTCATTCACAGCAGTCAGTGCACACTGCATCAGAATTAAAAAGCCTGATTATGAGATGATTTCAATCCATCCAGAACTTGAATTCATTTAATATAATTTTAGGCATTCAAGGTGACATTCTTTTTGTGATCTTAGCTTATTAATCACTGTGCCCTTTGTAGCTAATACACAGACATTTCTCTGACCTATTTATGGATCATTCCTGTAGTCTGATTTATACCTGAGGATTTCATCAAATTAATTACACCTTGGAGATGTAAACAGTGGTCAGTTGAGGTAATACCCCTAGGATAATTTCTTCAGTATTCAAATGCTTAGGTCCT
>NW_008580684.1:38579-39261 GCF_000691845.1 Merops nubicus | reverse complement strand
GAGGGGGCGGGGCTTTGTGAGGGGGTGGTCGTTCCCTCAGCCTGAGGGGGCGCCGCCATCTTTGCGGGGCGGGAAAGGCGAGGGTGGGGCAAGGAGGCGCGTCAGACCAGCCTCTGATTTGGGCAAGCCTGGGGTGAGTCCTCACTGAAGGCCAAAGCTCCTGAAGTGCTCATAGCATCATTAAGGGTGGAAAAGACCTCCAAGATCGTAGAATCATTAAGGGTGGGAAAGAGCTTGAAGATCATCGAGTCCAGCCATCGACACAACGCTACCATGGCCGCTAAACCATGTTCCAAAGTGCTACATGCACATATTCTTTGAATCCTTCCAGGGATGGTGACTCCACCACCTCCTTGGGCAGCCTGGGTCAATGCCTCAACACTCTGTCAGGAAAGAAATTCTTCCTCATATCCAGTTGAAACCTCCCCATGCACAACTTAACTCCATTTCTTCTTGTTCTATTGCTGGATACCTGGGAGAAGAGACCAACACCCATCTCACTACAACCTCTTTTCATGGAGTTGTAGATGGCAATAAGGTCTCCCCTGAGCCTCCTCCAGGCTAAACAATCCCAGGTCCCTCAGCTGCTCTTCATAAGACATGATCATCAAGCCAAACTGCCAACCCTGCACTACCATGACCACTAAACCATAGAATCATTCAGGTTGGAAAAGACCTACAA
>NW_008580684.1:0-38504 GCF_000691845.1 Merops nubicus | reverse complement strand
CATGTTTTTTGAACCCCTCCAAGGATGTTGACTCCGCCTCTTTGGACAGCCTCTTCCAATGCCTCACCACTCTTCCAATAAAGAGTAAAGCAAACCCAAACTGATCACAGCTATTGCATCAGAGCAGGGATGTGGAGGAAGAAGAGCTCTGCAGTTTCTTCACTAGGGCTTTACTGACAGAGGCGTGTCTCTCTCTGCTGACGCTGAAGTTTGAATGTGAGCAACTGAGTTTGGGGTGCAGGTCGTGGAGTGTCTGCTCCACCTTCCAAAAGAGTGAAGCAGGTTGTGCATAGGTCTCGGCCAACATTCCACTTAAATTGTTACCTTGGACTGTGTCCACGTAAGCCTATTTAAGAGTGTCTGTAATCTTCTGGAGCGAGAGAAGTGGAAAGAGAAGCACAGAGGCAGGACTCATAATTTACATCCCAAAGCCTTCTTGATTGGGTTTTCCTCTGCTTCTATCCAAGCTTCTATTTTCAGTCTTGAGGTTGGCTCCTATGTTAAAAAAGTGTGTGGCAATAAATAGGTTCTTTGGCAGAATAATTAGCCATCAACCAGGACAGGGTAATATTTGTGTGTTGTTCTCAATATGCTTATTCTGAGCATTATGTTCTTTCTTTCTGAGAAAGACCGTTAGAGTTCAGTTCTTCTCTAAGGGCTGAAGGAACCCTAATTCCATATGTAAAAGTGCTACAACTACTTGACAGATAATAGGTGATATCTAATGAAAGTCACTGGATCTAAACTGCTTTCTGAAGACTCCTCAGCCTCAAGCTTTCTTGTCACTTGCCTTTCCCAAGGGATGGGTTGAGATCTAGAGCTTCCTAGTCTGTGCTGGAACTGAAATGTAGGCTGTCATTTCAGTGTGACCCAGGGCAGCTAGCAGGTCTAAAGGCAAAATGTCTAGTTAAGGCAGGACACTGCTCTTTGTTGTCCACACTTTGGGACAGCTCTCAGGTGCAACATTCCTCTCTGACATGCCTCATTCTATCATGCAGGTGGATGTAAGATGAGATATTTTCTGATGTAAAAGTCTCAAGTATTTCTTCTGCTCGTTCATGCTGTAAACAGCCAAAATGAGTTGGTTGGTCCTGGCAACAGAATATACAGAAATAATCCTGTAGTTAAACACAGTGTCTAAAGATAGACACAGAGATGTAGAACGTCATCACACCCCCAAATCTCCTTTGAAATCAAAGGAACTGCTTGAACGCAATTAAGGATGTGATGAGAGGTTCACATTGCTGTGTGTGACTGGTTCTCAGACCTCAAACTACAAACCCACGACTAAAGACATCCCTGGCTGAGTTAACATCACTTCTTCTCTAGCTTGTGAGCTCTTAATGTCTACTTCTCTTTCAAGAAAAGTGGAGTAGATTGCACTGGGGATGATCAGGTTACCTCCCAGGTGGGTGATAGGGGTAGGATGTGATTAAGTATTTCTCTAATAGAGCAGGGAGAACAAAAATCTCTCGACTAAGAAATTAGGAAGTGAGTATAGAGTTAGGATGCTCACCTAATTCATCTATTGAACTTTAATTTTAAAGCTGATGTTGGTGCTTTCTTCCATGGTTCGACTTCAATGAATGAACTACCCAGGGCAGGAACCATGAGCTCACCCTGGGGCGAGATAGTGACTTAGTGAAACCAGAGCCAAACTCCAACCATCTGTCAGGCACTGAAACAAAGCACATTCTGGTTTAGATCTTTTTTTCCAGGATGGAATTAGTGCTAGCAGTAATTTCTGCTTCATGTTCAGCTCAGTAGCTGAACAGCACTGTTCAGCAGATTTCATAAGAGTACTAAAACACCTTTTGCATGCCATGAAATTAGATAACTCCCACCTACGCTCATTCTTTCAAATGCTGAAAGCCCCCAAATTTCTAATTTGGGGGCTAATCAAGCTTTATAACCCTGTGTTCTAAAGAGAAAGTCTCCAGGGGGGCCTGGAGAGGTGGGTCTGTGTGAACCTCATGAGGTTCAACAAACCCAAGAGACCCCTGGAACCATTCCAGGTGAGGTTGGCTGGGCTCCGAGCAACCTGCTCCATGTCCCTGCTCAGTGCAAGGGGGTTGGACTAGATGGCCTTAAAAAATCTCTTCCAACCCAAACCATTCTGTAATTCTCTGATTCTTTCCTTGCCTGGAGAAGAAACAACCCAAAAATCCCAGTCCCTCTGGTGTTCATGGGAACTCCACTAGGCTGAAGCCCACAGGTAGTCAGCTCAGTGACAGGATGTCCTCTGAGCTCCTGCCTGCCATGGAAGCAAGACTAATCCTGTCTCAAAGATAAAAGCTTATCTGCTTGGCAGGGAGAAAGAGACACTTGTACTTTCATTTTAAACAAAAGACCTTTTTGAATTCCTGTTGGCTTTTGGAAACCCCTTTGAGCACACAGAACACTGGAGGCATTTTCACAACTGATTTCGCACACTCACATTCTATCTCTCTACAAACTCTTTTCCTTTTCTATTTCTATGTGTATTATTTTCTGTTCATTCTCCCTCCTCAATTCCTCCCCAATCCATCCACATACACCCTGTTTCTATACATAACTTTTAGCTATTTTGCTTCCTTTTTCCTTTGTATCAAGTTCCTCTGCCCCACTAAAAGTTCTTTCACCCACAGCTAGAGTTTATGAGTTTAATGAGGAAAAAAATGAGCAGTTCCAAATATTTGATGGAGTTTTTAAGTATCTTTTCCCTGGAATATTATGATAAACCCTCTACCTGTAACTAAAACTATTTTGCTGTCTTTATCAATGACCTTATAGACAGCAATAATTAATAATCATCAATAATAACAAAATCATAGCTCATTTTTAGCTATGATTTTGTGAATAAACTATTATATATAAACTCAGCTCTTATTCTGCTTTATTTTCTTTAATCTGTTTTATGTATTTCTGGGTTTAATTGTCCATAGTTCCCACCTAAACAAGTTCCTTTATGCATAGAAATAGATCTAGCAACATTAATCTTAAGAATATATGTCGGACCAAAGAAACATCTGGTAGTTTCATGAAGCTTTAAAAGGAAGGCATTATTTTTGTCATTCTTGTGACCAGCCTTATTGAAACAAAAATGTTTAAGTGAAAAATGAGAAGTAAAAATTGGAAGAAAAAAAAAAAAAAACAAACCAAACCCCATCACCTCAGGCCAGAGATTTTAAGTGTGACCTGATATATTTTATTCTCCTAAAGGAGGAAGTATGTAGAGATGAGTGTACAGAAACTGCCCCGTAAGCACGGCAGGGTTTTCACCAGGCTGGACTTCACCCAAGAAGTATTTATAATGCTCCTTCTGCAAAGCCTGAGCGAGCAGTCCAACAGGGTGAAGAACAGTCACAGCCTTCAGCAAACCAGTTTACAGTGATGGTGTGACCAGTATGACTGTCACCATCTCAGCAGACAGTCAGCACCTCCCAGATTCTACACTTACGTGGTTAACTAACCACTAATGAATTTAGTACTAACTAAATTGGATTATGTGGAAAACCCTTTGCCCCCTGTTATGTTCAGTAATATTTTCTGGATGTAAATATACTGAACTCTAAGGACAGAATGTATATTTACATACATAATATGTATTTTATATATTTTATATGTATTCTGACAGTAACATTTGTGGGGAATCCTGAAAAATTCCAGTCACTAAACCTTGTACTTTTTTTTTTCCTTTTTTCTCCATGCTTTAGCACATGACCACATAAGTGGGTATCAGATTTTAAATATCTACAGTCCTTTCTCCCAAAACAACATACACAAAACCACCAGAATAAGCTGCAGAATCCACCTTTTAATTTTCTGTAATCAAATGTAATGAAGCTTCTCTGTTCTGTTCCTTCAACTCACTGCTCACTGAAAGCTGTCGTGGACTCCTTTCTCTCTCTTTTACTCTCCCCACAGCTGCAGTTTCTTCTGAAATTCCCATGAAGCTTTTTTTTCATGAAATATATTGGATGCATTTTCAGTTCAATCTAGTGAGTGAGTCAGCCCAACCTGAGAGGCTCTTCTGGAAGCTGCTGTTCAGGATGTGTGCTGCCCTAGGAGCTGATTCACAGATTCACACAGAATTCACGGACGGTTAGGGGTTGGAAGGGACCTCAAAAGATCTTCTAGTCCAACCCCCCTGCCAGAGATTCTTAAAGAAGAGGTAACCAGAACATCAGCTTCAAAAATCTAACCTTAGGTTTAGATAGTTCTTCACTGTGAGGGTGGTGAGACCCTGGCACAGGTTGCCCAGGGAAGCTGTGGATGCTCCATCCCTGGATCTGTTCAAGACCAGGTTGGACGGGGCTTTGAGCAACCTGGTCTAGGGGGAGGTGTCCCTGCCTATGACAGGGGACTGGACTAGAAGACCTTTAAAGGTCCCTTCCAACTCAAACCAGTCTATGATTCAATGAAAGTGAAGCTTTTCTATAGCTTAAGCAAATGTTGATAGTAGTTTTTAACTAAGAATTCTTAAGCCTGATGAAAAAAATTCCTAAAAGAAATGACTTTAAGGAGATTTTTGAGATACATTTTGCCTGGTAACTCATGGAGGCAACGCAGCCAATTCCCTTTCCAACACGCAGGAGAAACTCTCGAGTCGTCACCTCGTGGCTCCGAGCCCACTAAACCATGTCCCCTGTGGGGACAGGCTTGGATTTGGAACTTACACCTTATTAACGATTGGCGTGGGTGCCAGGGTTGTGACTTCATTCGCACAAGCCTCTTTTGCTCAGGAATACCTCCTGGAAGTTCTCCTGAAGCCCTCCTGCCCTGGGTGGTGTTACGTCCTGCTGTACGCCGTGAGGCCAGGGGAGGTGTGGTGGGCACGTCACTCCTAGAGCAAGGGTTGGGGGCAAAGGTTGCTCCCTCCAGGCCCCCTGACTTCTTTCCTCTTGTTTGCAGTAAGACCACGCTGCAATTGCCATGCATTTCCCACGTCCATTCACAGCTAGATGTTGCTGCTTCCTTGCTGGGAAATGCTGTCTTGTTCTCTTTCTGTGATTGTCCTCGAGGAACAGAAGCCTGCATGTAATTAGCAGGTGGCATCTGGCTCCAAGGTGGCTCCATGCTGTGGATGGATTTGCCAACGAAAGGATCTGAAAGGTCATTCATGGCTTGGACTAGACGATCTCCAAAGATCCAACCACTATCATAGAATCATAGAATCCTTTAGGTTGGAAGGGACCTCCAAGATCATCAAGTCCAACCATTGAGCCATTAGGGCTCTAAAGTCCTCTGCTAAAACAGATCAGAATCTGTCAGGGTTGGAAGGGACCACAAGGATCCCCCAGTTCCAACCCCTCTGCCATGAGCAGGGACACCTCCCACTAGATCAGGCTGCCCAGAGCCTCCTCCAGCCTGGCCTTAAAGACCCCCAGGGATGGGGCCTCAACCGCCTCCCTGGGCAACCCATTCCAGGGTCTCACCACTCTCATGGGGAAGAACTTCTTCCTCACACCCAGCCTGAATCTGCCCACTGCCAGCTTTGCCCCATTCCCTCTAGTTCTGTTGTTACTCGAGATCCTAAAAAGTCCCTCCCCAGCTTTCCTGTAGGCCCCCCTAAGATCCTGGAAGGCCACAATAAGGTCCCCTCGGAGCCTTCTCTTCTCCAGACTGAACAGCCCCAACTCTCTCAGCCTGTCCTCACAGCAGAGCTGCTCCAGCCCTCGGATCATTCTCGTGGCCCTTCTCTGGACACGTTCCAGCAGGTCCACGTCCCTCTTGTACTGGGGGCTCCCGAACTGGATGCAGTACTCCAGATGGGGTCTCACCAGAGCAGAGCAGAGGGGGAGAATCATTCTCTGTGATTCTGTGATTCATCCCGGGCTCATTTCAGGGCTTGGGAAGCTTTGGAAACCATCTCCACCTCTCTTTTGTTGACAGGGAACGCTCCTAGGACCTTCTTCAGGGCTACAATATTTTAAAGCCACTCTGTTGAAGTGACTGTGTTTGAGGATGGTGATAGCTAGGTGTCAGGGGCACTGGAAGAGAGGCTTCCAAAGGTGGATTTTTCCTGGAATGCCAATTCAGCAAATGAGGCATCAGATGAAGAGCAGAATAATTAACTTACTCCTGCACCAAATAAAATACTCAATCTGAAGGCTACTTATGAAGGCTGCAAGTTTAACAACACTTCACACAGTTCTGGGACAGAAGCTGAGAGGTGGGGGCAGGAAAGGCAGTTCAGGGAGGTTAATACAAAAAAGGGGTAGACAAATGAATAGACCACAGGTCTGTATACAAATAGTAAATAAATAACACGTAGAGATCAAATTTTATCCCCTTTTATGCAGAGGTTGCATTCAGCTGTAGTTTATTTGCCCTGAACGCTACTGCAGCTTTAAATATCTTAGAGATTTTTAGGATGTGTAAGGATCTGTGAATGGAGAGGTGCAGAGATGCAGGTACAGCTCTACTGGTGGTAGAAATGCTTTCAGAAATATCTGTAGATGTGTTCCCACTCAGAAGGTGGCCAGGAGCTCCAGGCTGTGGGCAGCAGCAGTGGAACGTGGCCCCAGCACCGGGTTAGAGCCTTCAAAGGGAAGATCTTGGCTTCCAAAGGAGAAAGTCTTTCTTGGACAAATGTTTGTTTTGCAAGGATTTTCTCCCTGAGCCTCTGTGAAGAAGAACTAGGGTTGGTTCTTTTCTTTTCCTCCCAGCCTTTGGGATCCAAACCTAGCTAATTTTTTTAGCACGGTGCAGGGAGTGGGAGCAGTTCTGCTCTGGTGAAAAGTAGTGTTTGCCTTTAGAAAGAGATTTCAAATGAACCAATCAGTAACACTAAAACAGGAGGATGTGTCTGGGCCAAAGTAAGCTTACTTAATCTTCCTGTGACCTAAGCCATAAATGCAGCCAAAACCTTTCCTCTGTCTAATTATTGATGATATAACTTAGGATACATTTATGGCTAATTAGAGAAACATTTTAATTTCTTGAATTGGTGGTGAAGCATGAACTAGTTCCCTTGCATTTTTAAGTCTGCTAGTTAACTCTGAAAGTCAATAAGAACAGCTCACTCAGTACTCATCTCCTCAAACAGGTCCAGGGGAGGGTCACGAAGATGATGAAGGAGCTGGAGCACCTCCTGTGTGAGGACAGGCTGAGAGAGCTGGGGTGGTTCAGCCTGGAGAAGAGAGAGCTCCAGGGAGACCTTCTTGTGGCCTTCTAGTAACTAAAGGGAGCCTACAAGAAAGATGGGGAGGGACTTTTTTGTCAAGGAGTATAGTGGTAGGACAAAGGGGTAACAGATTTAAACTGAAAAAGGATAGATTTAGATTAGCTATAAGGAAGAAATTCTTTACTGTGAGGGTTGTGAGGCACTGGAACAGGTTACCTGCAGGAGTGTTCAAGGCCAGGTTGGACAGGGCTTGGAGCAACCTGGTCTGGTGGGAGATGACCTTGCCCACAGCAGAGGGGTTGGAACAAGATGGTCTCCAAGGTCTCTGTCAAGAACCATGCTATGATTCTGAACGTGGCAATGCTGTTACTGTTTGAAGGGGGATCAGACTTCATCAGGTGTGTGGCAACACACTTGGGAGAGGACTGTGGGAGAGGAAGTGCAGCTACAAAGTACAGAAAACAAGCTGAATCCCCAAAAAGTGCTACTCCTGCAAGAGCAAGATACTAAACCAGTCCCTCAAAACTCGTTCATAGCTGACTGACTGACTGTTGACCTGTGTGTGGATCCCCCAGAAGTGATTGTTAGGATCAGTCTGATATTCAGAATGAAAGTATCACAGCATTACAGCAAATCTGTTACTTGTGCCCCAAATCAACAAGGTTCACAAACAGAGCTGAGGGGCTGCTTGAGGATGGCAAAGTCACCACAAGAGGAGATAATAAAGCAGAGAATCAGTGGAGAAAAAGTACTGTGGATAAATGGAGATGTGTCAGGTATTTTTCTGTTTGATAGGTACTTGAGTAAAGAGGAATTCAGCTGAACATGTTTCCTGAGACAGGTGCCATACAAAAAGACAACCAAAAGATACAGCCAAGTCAGAAAATCACCTTCTGTTGATATATTTGTAGTATCTACTAACAAAGCAGAGTGAGCTAAGCAAGCCATGTGTTGACAGAATCATGGCAGTGTTTTTGTAGACTGTTTTCCTTAAAAAAAGAAAAAAAAAAAGGCAATAAGGACTTGAAAACCTTTGTTTTTACTGATCAAAATCCTGTGTACGGGGCACTAGCACAGAGTTACGGTAAGCCTGAACTTTTCACATCTCATTCACAAGTGATGGGACGGGAGAGAAAGCTGATGTTTCAGTTGTGGCTTGGTTCTACTCTATTGTATTTTATTATAATTACACTGGTTTGAGGGTGAAATTACTGATGAAGTGGCGCATGATTCCCATGTCAACATAAAACCTCTACAAACACGGGTTTGGTCTCTAAAGTACACACATCACAACATACTATCCTATCATTTACATCTGACAAGACATAGCCACTGTTTGGGTTGGCCATCCAAGGCAAGGCAATGGCCAAGTTTCCAAGAGCTTCACTTTCCAAACTTTAAATGAGACTTCAAAAGCTGTAGAAATGCAATACAGGACCATGAAGTCCTATACATACAATATCAAGTCTTTCGAGAAGGGAGAACTGTGGGTGCAATTATTGTTCTGCTAACTGACAGACTTTCTGGAAATTGCTTGGGATTTGTTACGAAGCCTTTAAAAATCTTTTCCATCTGTTTCGACTCCGGGTTATTTTAGGGTGCATTTATAGAAATACATCCACAATATATCGTGACCACAACAGAGAGATAATATTTGAAATACACGTTTCCACTCTAAAGCTATGTTTAAAAAAATATGCACGCTGATTTCCCAAAAGAGGCATCCGAAGCAATCCCAGGACTGAAGAGTGTCTGAAGGCTCAGCCTGATAATCTTGGCTCAATAACAGTCTGAGGAAAGCAAAATCCACTCGGTCATTAGTCTCAGAAGAGAGCACATTGTCTTCCTGCTCAATGCAGACCTGAAGCCTGGGAAAGGATTGGGTTTTAATTCAGACAGGCGTGCTTCAGCAGAACAGGATCCCATCCACGGAAACACCCATCGCTGCGAACGCCCAGCAGCTAGCCCACAACAATTAGGAGGCTGCACATCCTGTGGGAGGAACAGGATGGTTATTACAGGTTCATTCCTAGCTGGCCAAGATGCTGACACCGTTCAAAACGCTCTCCCTGCAGTGAGTCTTCAGCTGTGGACCAGTTAAGCCCATACTTCCCTCAGGCTGACTTGGTTGTCCAAGAGATCAGGCACACCAGACCTTTCCCTCAGATGCTTTTCAGGATAAAAGTGCTTATTTTGCTAAGATGTGAGTGAGAGGTGATGGTTCAAGTTACAGATGAAAAAAAAAAACCCAGAGGACCAGGGGTCCAAGTCATGGTTTGGGCAGCAGGAGTGTGAGACACTTGGGCTCCAACTAAAGATGTCAACTTTAAGGAGGAGCAGTAGACCTCTTTCTGGAAAAGCTACTGGAAAGTGAAGGGGCTTGTAGCTCTTTGTTTGTTTCATGATTAAGGGTGTTTGTGCACTTCTCAAAGAGATTATTTTTTCCTCCTGGTTATGCCTAAAGTCTTAAAGAACCTTGATGGACCCCTGCTCTGCTGAAGCTCCTGCAGCCCTGTGGTGCCAAGGCACCATCTCCATACCCTTAAGAAATTTTCAGAGTAGGAGTGGCAACTTGGCACAAATCTCCCTTAGTCTATGGAGGATGAACATTGCTCCACCTGTCTGGAGGAATCCTACAAACAAAGAAACAATAAAATAGAGCTAGAAGCTGGCAGGATCTTGAAAAAAAAAAAATCACATTCTAGTCTATCATAGTTTGTTTTTACAGGGATGTCTCCCCAGGGAAAAAGTTGCATTCCCTGTCCCCTGCTTTTAGGCCCAGGACTAACATCTCCAAACTATGGGTAGGGTATGTGTGGCCACTCAGTTCCATGACGATGGGTCAAGTGTCTCAGCCTCAACTTCTTCTCACCATCTCTGAATATAGTGTGGAAGCAAATTGTTATTTTGGGTTTTAGACACCAGATGCAAACCTAGGCACGCAGCCAACTTCATGTATCCTCAAACAGGAATAATAAGACAGACCTTCTGGGAAGAGCAAGTTCAAAGGGCAGATAGGCTTCCAGCTGCACTTGTGTTATTCTTATGCAAGCCTCAGCACCCACAGCAAAACTAAAAAAACATTGGGAAGTCAAGCTGAGCCCAACTGCAGGTAGTTGGACCATCATCACAAAGGAACAAGTTGTTATCCACGTATTGGGGTGACCAAAGAAATGCCACCAGTCATCTTTTGCCAGTCATTCTGATCACAGCATTAAGTGAAGCATCACGTAGAGTGGAGGTTGACATGTCATCTCCAGAGGGTGTGAGGAGCATCCAGACCCAGCAAACAGCCCTGGGGCTGCTGGGTTCACTGCACCCCGTTGAACTGTGAGTAAACACCAGACGTGGAGGGAAGGGAATGAAGCAGAGAGCTTTATTTGCTCATGTGTGGGCTGAGAAGAAAAGCAGACATCTCCTCTGGCCACTTGTAAGAGAAGCCCCATGGGGCACATGAGGACTAGAGACTGCTGCTACCCATCTCCCTGAAGGAATGAAGTGCACAGAGTGTTGCTAATAAATTGTTTTAGGTTTGAAATGCTTATTACTAAAACTGATGGTGATAAAACTGCTTTTTTCCTGAAGAATGTAGCAACTGGGATTTCCTAATCCTTGGTTATTTGTTCTTCTGGTGCATCCATCAGCATGGCTGGTGGAATTTAAGGACATGGTGAAATCTGTAGGTGCTGAAGAAAGAGGTTGAAGGTCTTCATTGCCCATGATCTTTGTTACCCATGGTCTTCGTTGCCCATGAGCAGGATGTACTCCACACCAAGTGTCTGTCAGTGAATGCACTACTGGCTTTGTTTCAGGACCAAATATTTACCAGGATCAACAATACCTTGACATATTTGAGTTTGGATAGAAACTGTTGGGACATTGAACCTCTCTCAGTCATTAGCCTTATTTATCAACAGGAAATTAATTGTTCCTTAAGCATAAACACTATTAGAGACCCATTTAGGTTACTGGCAACAGAAGGATGTTTATTTGTGCTGAAGGACAACATGTTAGGGACATATTTAGCAGTGGACTTGGTAGTTAAGTTGATGGTTGGCCTCAATGATCTTGAAGGTCTTTTCCAACCTAACAAATTCTGTGATTCTACTCACTGAAATGACACCTGTCAGAGTATTTGCTATTTCCCACTTGCAAAGCTTTGGTTGTTGTATTCAACTCCATATGGAAGTTCTACCTACAGCTCAGTGGCTCTGGTGAAGGTTTAGTGAATCTGGATGAAATGGTGTAGTTTGATGCTCACAAGCACGACTGACCACCCACCCTGTGGAGCAGGCAGCAATGTTCCATGGCTTTCTGTCTCTGGGCACACTTCTCAGTCACACAGAAAGAAGACAGACCTGCAGGAACAGCCTTGTGCCTTCCCAGCTTCTGAGGTCTTCCAGGTCTGTCTGAGACACACATATATATATGAATTCTGGTGTGGAGTTCCCCTTTTGTCTCTAAATCCTGCCCAACCCTTTGACTGCTGAAGCTTTCAAGCTTTAAGGCAGTTCTCCAGATCTAGCTTTCTATGCCCTTCCAGCCTAAGGGTGCTGAAGTTGTCCTCTGCCTCCACAATTTGTGGTTTGGGCAAGGAAACTGAGTTTTTTTTTTGCTCAAGAAACCCAGAGGGTGAGGACTAATGTCACACTTGAAGCACTCTTGAGATTTGTCCTGGCTGAGAAGGACTTCAACTGTTTTGCTCATGAAAATATTTTAAATACAAATCTATTTTTTTGACTTTTTAAGGTATATACTAAAGAACCTCAAATCCTTTCCTTCAGGAGAATGTAAAGCAGAAATTTATGTAGACAGATGATGAAGTCAGGGACCATAAACATGAGAAATGTTGCAGTGAGAGCAACAGGGGTTTTCCTTCAGGTTTTTAAATAAAGAGTTTAGGATTGTGTGTCTGAACTATATGCTTATAACTTCCATGAAGTTCTATATAAGTTATAGAAATCTATATATAAAAATAAAGTTATATAAGTGATATATAAGCCTATAGAACCAGGCACTTGTAAGCTTCAACCCTTGCCAGATTAACTGTGCTTCATCCCATCATTTGCTGTTGGAGGAAACCAGCAGCAAATGTCACATTGTGGACACAGGGTCTTGTTACAATAATGAGACATAAAATAAATGTATTTGTTTTTCAGTGGTCAAAGTGGGGCTGGAAACTTTATATTACTTGTGGCCAAAAAAATACTTCTGAGAGGACTTTTGGTCGCTGAGACTGTGTACTCACATGGTTGGTATGGCCTGTATATAAAATAGAGTGTGCAATATAAACTTTTCCTTGGGCTTATTAAAAATTCTCGTGCCTAAAATGCGTTAATATATTTTAATATCACAAAATTTTAAACATTAAATGTGACTAAGAATTACATGGCTATCTTCTTGTTAAATAATGAATTTTTTTTAGTACTTTTCTACAAAAATACACACCAGCAATGAAAGACAGTATTATGGGATTAATATAAAAAGGTTATTTAACATTACAAACCCACTAAGAATCATTCTGATATTCTGTTACACCTAATCCAAGAGAAATGTGCAGAAATCACAAAGGTCTTTACTGGGTTTTTAGATTAAAATATGTGCTGTGTTTGTTTGATAGCAGCAGCCCAGGCAACTCTCCCTTAATTTAGACATAAATCAGTGGAGCAAACAACTGCAAAGGAATTGTCTGAAGTGACTCACTGGGAGAGCAGGGTGCTGAAGGAGGAGGTGGGAAGACAGACAGCAGAGTCATTACATTTCAAGCAAAAGGCAGATAAAATCTGTTGAACTGCATCCTTCAGAAACAATCATTAACCTAGATTATAGAATAATTAGTTTGAATTCATACAGCTCCATTTTTCCGTGGAGTCAGCGACAGGAATTGTAAGGTCAGGATTTTAGATTTAATTTTGACATAAATTGAAGGGAGATGAAACTCACTGAAGTAAAATTCTGTAGGTAAGCACAGCAAAAACAAAAATCCTGAAAAAATAAAACCATGAAAATAACTGCTGAATAATGAATAACTTCTTAAAAAAACCCTTCTATTACAGATCTACACGAGGTATGTTCAGTGGACTGGCTGTTGGGCTTTGCCACCTTTGCCCATCCTTTTCTAGGGAAGTGATTGCTCAGCTTCCATGAAATTAGATTTCAAAGCCAATGGTCTGACCAAATAACTTTGCTAACAGGGATTTTAAAAGGGTGTTCAAGAACCTGCTTGGAGAGTCTTGTAATCAGTGGTGTGATGTGGAGTGTTGAGGTGGTGCAGTGAATTTACCATGTTTTCTTTGCTGCTAGAAGACACTTCTCCTTCATTCAATGTCCTCATAACAACTAAACCCCTGTAATTTAAAAACAAAAAATACATACTGCCACTGCAAAGCATCAGGGATGCCAAGGGTAAGATTCAGCTCTGAAGCACACAACCACTGCTAAGGAAAGGAACTGACAACCCAGGAGAAAAAAAAAAAAAAAAACAGAAAAATTAAGAGGATTCATAGCCTGTAACCACCAGAATTTAAAAGACCCAACTTCATAATGGATGGGGTGGATTTAAACATGGGTTTCTTTCTGATGAACACAGGAACAACCCATATCAAGTTCTCAGTGTAGAAAATGGAGAGAAAATATATTCCCCAAACCTTCTGAAATGCATCAGCTGAGCCTGCAAGACTTGCCCAGCCTTCGTGGAGGGAGATCATAGAATCCTCTAGGTTGGAAGGGACCTTCAAGATCATCAAGTCACTGAAGGTGATGGACTGTGTCAAGCAGTGGGAAATCAGAGGGGCTGGCACCACTGCTTTCTTTTCCTCGGTGTCAAAACAGAGCTGGAGGAGCAGAGGCTGCTGAGCCAAGTCCTGCTGTGATGATGTGGGGTTGTGTTAAAGGCAAGCAATGTGGAGAGATGGAAAGGAGCATGAGAAACAAAACACAAGCCCTTCCAAAGCCACCAGAGCAGCATCAGTGAATGCCCCAGCAGTAACGCCTGGTTGCACATGTTTCCCCTCAGTAAAGCTGGAGGTTTCTCTGGAGGTATTTAAAAGCTGTGTAGATGTGTCACTTAGGGACGTGCTTCAGTGGTGGACCTGGCAGTGATGGTTTTACAGTTGAACCTGATGACTTTGAAGGTCTCTTTTTCAGCCTAAATGATTCTATGTTTCTATAAGCCCTTGGTGACAACTGACCTAGTGACTGTTCTCCAGCAGGATACGTCCTGCCCCATATGCCACCCCATCCAGTGAAATCTGGTTGTGGAGGACGTATGGCTTTGAAATATTTGGGTTTATTAACTCTATGGAGCTGTGGTGGGACAAGAAGGTGACCAGAGGCCAGCAGGACCTGCTGTGACTAAGCTTTGCTGTGGCAAAGTTCTCCACCAGCTACTTCTTTTCACCACGAGTCCCCATGTTGCCTGTTGAGCACCTCTGCAGGGGGCTGGCTTGCTCTCTAGACATTTCCTCCACCCATACTACTTGGGGTGGACCTTGCAACAACCTAATTCAGCAACTGCTTTCTCTAAAGAGGGTGCAGTGGCGTGCAGGATCCACACAGAGTCCTTGCCACATAAAAAATGAAAGCTTCCTAAAAGGACTCTTTTCCTGTCTTAAAAACCCTCTTTGCCCCATGTGTCGTCCATCTATGGCTTTAGCCTCTAATTAGGGTGGCCGTTCACTCCAAGCTTCCCCACCTAGGGAGGGAAATATCCTAAAATATGGTAATAAGGGACGTGAAGTAGATCTGTGTAAGCAGTAGAGCAGTTCTCTTTGAAGGCTCCTCCTGGGCTCTTAGAGGGGAGCTGCTCTTGGCCATCCCCAGGCCATCAGCCAAACTCCTCCAAGGCAAAGGGTGACTGCTTAGGGCAGGAGTTCTGAGAATTACATCCTGGTGCTAGATGCCAGGAGTTTAAAACTATATACCTGTATTTTCTTCTATAGTTGCAGGAAATTTTGTCAAGCTAAATTCTGGCTAATAAAAGTAACAGCTGGTGTCACTGCATGGTAACTAAGAGGAACAGACATACCCATTGACCTGTTTCCCAAGAAAATAAAGCATATCCAGGATATGCTTGGCTTGATTATTCTCTACTTTTTTTTCTTGCATAATAAAAATCTGAAAGATTTGAAAATCTTCAATGAAAAACCACTTCATGGTAAAGACAGAGAGAGGGGAGAGAGATGCACATCTTGGGCAACTGAGCTGCAGGATTTGCCCTCCTAAAGCCAACACCAAGGTGTAAAGACTGTAAAAGATTTAATACCTCTATTTTCTTGGGGAAAATAACATGGGGAGAGGGAAATCTGAGGATCCATGAGCTCACTCTGTTAAATATGCAGTCACAAAAGAGGGCCATATAGCTCAATAGATTGGGAGTAAAGAGCAAAACCTCCTTTGACACAGCAGAATGAAAAGTAAAACCTTCAACCTTTCCTCTAAATCTTTGTTTTATGGGCTTCAGTCACAAACACAGACACTGTAATGGTTACTATGATTTTCCTTTTGGGAGGTGGGGGAAGGGGTACATGCATTTGGAGTATTTTGAGACTAATCTTAGAAATGCTTATTGTCTTAGTGACCAGAGTGGCTGCTTTTTTGCTGTGTTTTTTGTTTTTGTAGAAGCTAAAAATAATTTAATTGGTTTGTGTTAGCAAGAAATGTTTGGTTTGTCTTCTGTGCTGCCATGTGGCATAGTCTGGGATGTGGGTTTTTAATGGCCCAAGTAGTTTGTGCTTTGTCCCCACAGGATCATCAACACCACATGCTCCAATGTACCCTTCTGTTTGTACAAGAAAATGAAACCTCCAGGCACTGCAGCCTCTTTTAATAACTCTTCCACCTGCCAGACCTGAGTCAAAGTTAACCTATAGAGCTTTCAAGTCTTGTGTAAGGCTGTGGCAGAAAGAGTTTTAAAATAATAATAAGGGTTGTTCACAGGTGCCTTTGGTCCTTGCAACAGCCTTTTGGGACTCTGGGTTTATGGATATTTCAATACTGGCCCTCAGAGGTACCACTTTCATAGATTAAAACTAAATTTAAAGACATTCAGGTGGAGGAAAAGCTTCCAGTGTCTGAATTTAAGCAGATTTATGGTCCAAAGGAGCTGCGTGGCCCTGGGGCTGAGTCCTTCTTCATTGCAAGTGATGAGCCTCAGAAACTGAGCAAGAGGTGCTGGCTTACATGGCCATCTGTAAATCTTTTCACTTCTTGTAGCAGTAGTTGAAATGATATAAATCATGCTACTCTTCATGAAGATGGGAATAACCTTCTCCTTTCTGCTGCTGCACCTTCCCCCTCCAGCTGCCCTTGCATAAAAGGATTTGCTACTGTCTGGAACTCCTAAAAGAGCCTCTGCCTGATGCAGGGAGATATTGCCTTCTCCTTTGTCCATCACCACCCTCTGTCCCCACTGAGGAGACACAGCTATGGAGCTCCACTCCCACTTCCATGGCCAGGACACCTCAACTAAGAAATAAACGTGTGGCTACTTCAACTGTCCCACTGGCTTCCTGTGATTTCCCTGCAAAATGGTTGGTTTGTTCTACTCTATGCAAGGCTTTAAAAGCTCATCTAATAACATTCTTAAAGCCCATAATGCTTTTAAATCAGTCACCAGCATCTATGCTGAGTTTTCCCTGTGCTTTAGGGGTTTTTTGGGGTATGTTTGGCAAAGTACAGAAGAGCTAAAGAAAACATCCATCTACCATGATAAGACATGAACTAGGAATCTGACTCAGGGACCCAGCTGATGTG
This sequence comes from Merops nubicus, assembly GCF_000691845.1. Taxonomy (NCBI): domain Eukaryota; kingdom Metazoa; phylum Chordata; class Aves; order Coraciiformes; family Meropidae; genus Merops; species Merops nubicus. The sequence goes on along the minus strand of NW_008580684.1, from coordinate 21,643 downwards.
TGAATGTTAGAATGTGGCTAGGACCCGGGGTCTAAAAACCACCAGAACCAGCCAGTTAATGCTGCTGAAGGATGAAAACCATGATAATTACACGGTTGTATTTGCCTTTACAGCCATAGGAAATTTGTGGTAAAGCACAAACTGAAAGGCCAGCACAAAAGCACTATCAATATCTCCAAACGGGCGTCAGGTTTTTACAAGAACCTAAAGAGCTCATTTTTCAAACCTCTTTTTTAAACCTCCTTAAGGTGTCCTGAAGAACACAAAGGCCAAAAGCTGTGGTGGATAAGTTTGTGAGCAGCCCCTAAGATGCAATCCCTATTGCCCTGTCCCAAGAGGAGATGGGGAATTACCTTCTGAACTGCTAATAAGGACCAAATACTCCCTGAAAGTGCAGCTCAGGGGACTCCTGGTGAGCCCTGCTGAGGTCTGAAGAGCATCAGTGACAGCAGGAGCAAAGAGGCAGCAGCCACGTGTCCTTTAGATAGCCCTGAAAGCAAGAGTTCATTTGCTCAGCCCCTCATAGAATTATTTAGGTTGGAAAAGACTTCTAAGATCATCAAGTCCAACTGTTAACTCAGCACTGCCAAGTCCACCACTGACCCATGTCCCTCAGCACCACATCTCCATGGCTTTCAAATCCCTCCAGGGGTGGAGACTCTCCCACCTCCCTGGGCAGCCCAGGCCAGGGCTTGACAACCCTTTCAGGGATGAAATCCTTTGTCAAGGCAGAGTACTTAAGGCACAGAACATCTCTGAGTTGTTCTAAAACCTTAACTTTGGAAGTTAAGTTGAAATGTGACCATTTTATAGGTTTAGGCAGCAAGAAGAAGGGGTTATATAGTGCTCCTTGACTTCTTTATAACCTTCCAGCTCAACTCTCAGCTGTGTTGTGGTTTCTAGGAAAGAAAGGGAAGAGGGGTAAAGGTTTTGCTAAACAACCTGGGCTTGGCAGATGGTTTTGGGGTTAGCCTTTGGCCACTTGTCTAGATGTCAGCCCTTCATAAACCAGCAAAGTCTTGGGACATATTGACTGCTTTCTTAAACTCCTCAATTTGATGCAAACCCCATTATTTCAGAAGGTGCTTTGGGAAGAAGGTGCAGCTGGACTGGGAGGTGGCAAAGGGTGAGGAGCACTCGCTCTGCTCCCCACCAGCCTTGGCTGTCTAGATCCAAAAGGAGCCTTTGCAGCAAGCAGGAAAACTCCCTAAAATACCAGTGGTTTTTGCGGACAGACTGTTACCTTTCCAGCAGGCTGGGATCCTTCCCATGACACATGAGGATGCTTTTCTAGGACCTGCATCCCTTCAGCTCTCCGGGCTGGAAGTCGGTGTCTCCTGAGGCTCTTTGCAGTGTTTTGTTTTGTTACTGGAAGTTTGAAGCTCGAGGCGTGAAGCCCGTGACCAAGGGCCCAAGGGATTCCCTGGCTGTGGCCGCAGCAGCGACCAGTTGTTTTTCTTTTGCCAGCTTGTGGGGGCCCTGAAGGCAGCTCAAATCCACCAGTTGACTACAAGCTACAAACCACAACCTCTCTCCACTGTTTGAGAGCACATATTCCCGTCAGGTACAAGCCCTGGAGGCCCTAGCTGTGCTTTCCCAACTAATCTCTTGCATTTCAATCATTTTTTATGATGATTTTTTTTTTTTTATCCAGGATTTGCCTGAAGGATCCTACTTAAAATTTTGGCAGCCCTAGAGGTGGTGGAGCCATTTCTTCACTTTGTTCAGTTGAAAACACTAGACCTCAGTGGCCCATTCTGTCAGCCTGGTAGGTTCAAGCAGAGCAAGGCTAAGCAGGTTACTAGCACTCTAAGTGCCACACTACTGCTAAAAAACTCCTTCTTCACTCCTGCAAAACATGCAAAAAAAGTCTTGAAGCTCCTAATAGAGGCAGATAACTATTTTGGAGGTGTGTTCTTGCAGTGATAGTGGACAGATGGTAAATGAAGGAATCCTCTCCCCCACTCCCCAGTTTTAGATAGATTCAAACCCTATTGAAGACAAAAATAATAGTTTTAAAACCCCAGTCATACACACCACATGTGAAGGTGGTTTGTAAAGCCCATCACTTGTTTATGGATACAGCCAGCCACCATGAATCTTGCCACATCTGATGTCTGACCTCTCAACCTCTGTGAGAGATGAGGAACTTTCTGTAGGCTGCTTCTAGACAGTAATCACTGAACCCAGCAGTCCAAGGCCTGGGTCAGCAGCTGTTTGCCTGCTCTGCCAAAGGCTCTGCTTACACAACCAGGCTGGAAGGGTGGTTATTCTCACGTTGTGGTGGCCAGTAGGATGTCTTTTCCATAAACTCCATGATAAATTTACCCAGGGGATGGATGAACTCCATCAACTCAACCACAGTGCGTGGTGCCTTTTACTCTAAAACTCTTACAGAGCTCCTGAAGAGACCTAAACACAGCTGAATATCTCCAATGGATGGTGGGTGTCCCATACTCCATCTGCTGCATGTTATAGCTAAGCCTTACTGAGGTCAGTAGAACATCCACCCTGCAAGGGGACAGAGGGGCAAGATGTGCCACAGCCCTCGCTGGGGGATTAAAGATTTGCAGCAGGAGAAGGAAAAAAAAGACAGTTGCTTATTGTGTGGGGCTTTATCATAAACAGGTAGCTCTGAAACCCATTTTCTAGCGGCCCACAGCTACAAACACAATATTATTTCTAGAAACCACCCATGGCCTCAGTGCTGAAAGATGCAGAGGGGCCTCAGCGTGAGGAACGTCAAGTTCTCGTGTTCCAGACTGCGGTTTCCTTACACCTTTCCATTTTGGCATAAGCCTGCAAAGCAACTCTCCATTTTTAATATTTAAAAGGTTAGCTGACGCACCGAGCATATTCTTGGGAAATGGTGTAGCTCCAATTCCAAGGGGCAGAGCTGAAAGCTGGGGAGGCAAACGTGGTTGTCCACCTCCCAACAAACGGGGCGACGAGCTGCATGAGCCAGGAAATCCATTTTTGCCTCGCCGAGGGAGCGAGTCTTCACTTTTTGCTTCAAACTATAAAGATGCTGGTTAAAATTAGATGATTCATGTTGATTCACTACAGGTTTAAAAACAAAAAAAACCCCTCTCTGACCAAGTTCTTTAGTGGGCAGGAGGGACTTCTTTGTTAAAACCAAAAAAAAAAAGAGACTTAAAAACAAAAAAGCACAACACGCATACGCATTCACACACGCTTAAAAGTTACTGTTTTTTCCCCTGGAAAATGTGGTTTCTCTAATTGAGGGTTGTAAAAGAGGAGAAAAAAAAAAACCTTTTCAAGCATCCCACTCGATTAGTCATTGCAGGGTGGGTCAGTCTTATCATAGCACGTGATGTCCGGTAATGGTGATGCAATGAAACAGATGCTGTCCGAATTTCGTGCCGCCAGCCAGCAGCACAACTCTGCAAAAAATCAAACCACCGTCCTCTTCTCCAAATTCCAAAACATCCCATCTCTTCCAAGCCCTGGGCTTAAGAGTCTGTCTTCCCAGACAAACTAAATACACGACTTTCTTCTTCAGCAGCACACGACAAGGATGAGGCCCAACTATTGAGAGTAAAGCCGAGTTGAAATCCTCCTCATCAACAGAGGGGCAACTCCACTTTCTTGGAAAAAGAGGTGGGGAAAAAAAATAAGGTTTCCATAACTCAATGACAGCCTGGCAATCTACACTCTCTGGGAACAGCACTGCCTGTAAAATTGCACACTGAGGCAAGATCAGCCCTTCCAAGATGCTGTGTTATCCCTGCAAGCTTGTACCCAAGGGAAGAAGGGTGATGACAGTGTGGTGGTAGCTCTGTTTTGTGTGTCTGTTGAAAGGAAAGGTGACATGCTCTGCTGTTCAAGGTTAATAGCTCATTTTTTAAGATATTTTTTATTAAATAGCTCTCCACGATAAAGACTGGGACTTTGAGTGACTAGTTGTAATCAGCTTTTACCCAATAAAGGAGGCAAAGCCAAATTTAAGTGTTACACCCCAAGATGTCACTGCCTCAGAGGTAGTGTTAGCAGCATTTGGACACCAGGAGTTTGCTGAGCCACCATAATATGGACACAATAGAGAAGTCAACTGAGTTCACACACAGCTGTGGTAGAGCCAAATTGTCCCAGGACTTACCCTCCATGCTTGAGGAGCTTCATAGTCTTTCTGCAGCGATGACTCTGCGAGGCTGAAGCATCAGAAGCTTGCTGCAAGACATCTCCATCTCCTCCAGCATCTAATGAAGCCAGTGTGTAGCCAGTGAGAAACAATTCAGGAATACAGGATCTTCTGAAGGGTCTCCAAGTGCTGGCCCAGGAGCAGGGATTGGGACTTCAACTGGAAAAGGCCTAAGGTAAAACCCAGCAGTGGAGTTAACTACCTGGAGAAGTCAAACTTGGGCATACAACTGGATACCCAGGGCTGCTAATGTTGGGTCTCTCTTTTGCTGACTTCCTGACCAAGCATGAAAGACAAGGCCATCAGCAGGCCATACTTGGTCATCCTACTTCAAAGAACACAGAAAAGTTGTGATGTGACTAACAACAGGAGGTATAAACCAGTCAATATATTAATTAATGAAACAAAGGAAGGAGTAAGCCCAGCTAGAAACCAAGTCATCAGCCCAACTCCAACCACACAGAAGTCACCATCATAATAACTGCCAGAGAAAAGCATCTTTACATACATAACCCTTGTTCTGTCCTAGTCTCAATCTTGCCCCACCATTGCTGGGAACTCTACTTACCATGGACAATCAGGGAACTCCTCCAAAACCAGGAAAACCCACAGCAAACATCCACCACAGAAGTTGACTTCCACACACTGCAAGCAGAGCCAGCTTTTCTACTGTGAACTTTAGAGGCAGGACACCTGATGTCAATTCTACAGGCAGGGCACCTGGTGGTGATCTTCTAATTGGCTTTCACCCAAGGTTGGCCAAGTCTTGAGAGAAAACCAAGAGGAAGGTCTCCTGTCTAGTTGTGGACATCATCCATATGTCAACCCTCATTCAGGGCTTGGGGTTTAAACCCCAGCACTTCACTCTCCTTGGCCAATACCTCAAAATAGAAAAGATCCTTTAGTCTCTGCAACCATGGGCTCCCAGATCCTCTTTGAAAGAGACTCCCCATCCCCTGTGTGATGTGGGACCCTCTGGCATGGCGACTTGGAGCAACTGAGCAGAGAGCAGCAGTTTTCTGAGCGAGGTTGGGGGGATTCAAAGAGGAAGAGCAGGAACTGAGACCTGTCATATGAAGCCTGAGAGAGAATGGAAATATAAAGACCATTTAGAGGAACATGAGAGGCTTAAAAGCTCCCTGATCTTACCTCTACCACCTTTCCTGGAGACAGCAAAGACCTGCAAGGGTGTGATGTGTCATTTGGCCAGGGAACACATTTTTTTCTGGCTCTTTTCCAATTTTTTCTTTGCATTTTGTTTGAGAGAATTAGTCTAGCTTCGTTAAACATTTCTGCCTCATGGATGTACTTGAGTAATTGATTTTTACATGAATGTAATTGAGTAATTGATTGGAAATGCCCTCGTGTCCACATGGTTAAATAAATTGTCAGCTTCAGAACTGACCATGTAGCATGTGAGGGCAGCAGTGGTCACTTGGGCAATGCAGTCCTAAAACCAAGCACTGAGCACTTGCATTCTGCTCTTTCCATTTCTTAATAATTCAGAGGACTTGCCAAACAGAAGGAAACTTAAATTCCAGAGATGCTCTGATGCTGTGTCAAAGAGGAATCAATCCTTTTCCAATAGATGATGGCCAGGAATGATGCCTGCCAGAATCTCAGTGGGAAGCTCCAAAGATGTATTTTCTGTAACTGGAGGCAGAGGACAACTTATTTCACACAGCTCTTCAGCAGGGTTAAGTTCTCCAATGCCTGGTACCTTCTTTGAGGTAGCCATGGCTGTTTCATCTTGCTTTCTGTATTTCCTGTGTTGGATTATTTACCTTCCTTCATCTCCAGCTTCCAGTTTCAGGGCTTGTTAGTGGCTGACAGTTGGAAATTTATATAGAATCATAGAATCCTTTAGGTTGGAAGAGACCTCCAAGATCATCAAGTCCAACCATCAAGTCCAACCATCATATCTATGAAGGATGTTAGCCAGTGAGCTGGTCATAGGTTAGATCAGCCATCTGTGTCTTCTGTGCCCATGGACTCAGAGGAACCCTCGGGCAGGAAGGGACCTCAGGATGTCTCTGGTCCAAGAATGATCAGACCATGCTGCATGAGTCTATGTTCTCTAGGGTCTCAAAAGCCTCCAAGGTGATGACCTCTTCTTGGTAACTTCCACCTGCACCTCTGGAGGTCCCACACCAGGTGACCATGCCAGGTTAGTTTGGCTTGAGGAACCAAGCTAGATGGTCCAATAAAACTGAACATTTGGGCAGCATTAGAGCACAAACATTCAAAGGCTTCCCCCACCTTTGGGTCATGCTTTCCCTTGCCCTCATGTCACCGTTCACTGCCCTGGGGAAGGATGTCTTGAGGAGGGCTAGTGGAGACCTATGGATTCTCCCTCCTGACAGAAGGAGGTGTCTTGAAGATGAGAAAGGGATAGGAGTTTGCTAATACATCACTGTCATAGTAGAAGCATAGCACTTGTGAACCCTGTATGGGATTTCAGAGCCAGAAATAAGCACAACTTCCACTGCCCATCTTCTACAAGTGCCTCCTCCATATGTTTTCCACTCTTAGAGCTGTGGACTTGGACAGGCAAAGGAGGAAACCTTCCCTTCCGAGAAATCCTAACCGAGCTGGATGAGTTTCTGGGAGAGAGCTGAAGTGGCTGACACTGATGGGAAAGATAATCAGTGCTAGGGTGAGTGCTTTGCTTCACTGACTCAGACATTGCTCAGTTAATGTTACGTCCAGTTCTTGCAAGATCCCAGCACAACCCTTGTGGCTTTCCCCATTAGTTTAATTTGCTGAGTATCGTCAGTTCCTGGTAGGGCCAAAGAGGCAGCAGGAGAGACTGAGTTAGTGCCCTGTGATAAAAGACAGCAAAGGGCTATAAAGGAGGCATGAATAAATGCAGGCTGGAGAGTAGAAGGTGTCTAACCATTGGAGCAGGGAGACCTTGCAATGCATCTTTAAGCTGGAGCAACCCTGTGCTTGTGAAAGGCAAAGTGTGGGAGTAGAAGGACCTGGCCTTGGTGCTCCAAGAGATCCTGGTGCTCCAAGAGATCCTAGTGCTCCTTTAATCTGTAGGAAAGGGGGGTTTGAGAAAGTTGTTTATTCATATAGGGCAACCCAAATTCATTTTTCTATTCTGGAGATACCTTGGGTGCCAGTACTGTGAGTGAGTGAGGAGGAACTGGTAGCTCCCAGTGCAGAGTAACCCATCAAAACAAGGAATGCAGCCTCTCTGGTTTTTAATTTGACTTGTGGTTAATGAAGCCCTGGGAACATGTCCCTTGCCCAATTAAGCATCCGTTATTACCAAATGTTTGAGGAGAAGTGTCGTGTTTCTGGGTTCTTTGGGGTTTTTTTAACAAAAAATCCCAACAACAAACAAGCCTTTCAAAACCAGATGTGTTGCCTTTATCTCCTCGTGAGTAAACAACCCTTGGATTTTGGGGTTTGGGGTTTCATGACCTGTTGGTGCTACGACAGCTACCAGCATCTAAGACACGTCGAGTGGTTCCAGTTTGGCTCGTGCACACGCATAAAATCCACAAATGTTAAAAAAAAAGTGATTGCCAGAGCACTTACCCTCATCTTTCTCCCCACCAGCCCTGGCCCACTTGAAGATGTGCTGCAATAACATCCCTGCATGTCTGTGTGAGTCTCCAACAAAGCCTCCTTCATGCCTAGCTGGCCTTCCACTGAGGGTGGTCTTCTGCAGCCACTGAGCTAAGGATTAGTCCTTCTTACTGTCAGGGTACATTGTTGGGGGTTCAGTTTATTTCCAGGCTGAAATACTGTGCCAGAGAGTGCTTCTGGAGAAGGTCTAACTGCTCACCACAGCTATTAGCCCTTTATCTCTGGTCTTGGTTGTCTGTCAAGCTGAATTCATTCCCTCCTGTCACAGAGGCTGTGGGCAAGGCAAAAGCAGCAGCTCTTAGATATATCCACCACGTTCTGTATGACTTGGGTCTATAATCAGCTAGGGCAGCATGGACAAGATGAAGTGAATGTTCTCATCATTACAAGAGGATGACCCCTAAGACACATGGATAAACCCCAACCCTTGTGTTACATCACAACCACACTTGGAGCTCTGTGTGTCTGCTCGTGAAGAAGGACATAACTACTTGGGAAGAGTCCAGAGAAGAGTAAGAGCTGAATTCTCTGAAGAAAGATTGAGTTTCTTTGTGTTCCTCCTGAAGAAGGGGTGGCTTAGGAGGGATGTCACAGCTTCTACCTCATGAAAGGCTGCTGCAATGTGAGAGGAACAATCATTTTTTTGGGTAAGACAAGTGACTGTGGGCTAAACCTCAGCTAGGACACTCCTAGGAGCATGAGATGAGTGATCAGAGGAGGCAGTGAGGTGTTCAGTGGGGGAGCCTGCTAGGAGCAGACTGCTTAATGCTGCTTGGGAGTGATGCACATAGAGCTGACCCGACCATGGGGCAGCAGAGATGGGTCAGAGAGCCTGCTGAGATACCATCCAGCCCTGCGAGCTGGAAATCACTGACCTGGTAAAACAACAGTGGGAAATTTGGCTGAGGGCTCAGAGCTATCTTCCAAAAGGAGCCCATACCACTTCAAAGAAACTACAGCTTCACAGCTCTTTCTCATGCCTGCCCAGAAACCCTCAGCAGTTGTGCTGTGGGGAGATGGGGCTGTGAGATGCCACTAGAAGACAACGGCCAGAAAGCAAAGGTTTCATGCTGACTGTGCAATGGTGGCAATAAAAAGGTTCTGTGTTAGTGTCTGGTTTGGTCTTTCCCTTCTCACCATTGCAGCATAACCAGGAAAGCCTCTATCCCACGTGTCTTAGGTTGCAGCATCTGACCTCAAGATAAAGAGGAAAGCAGTAAAAAGGAGGCAAGGAGTTTAGTTTGGGTTGGTCTCTATCTGAGAGCATAAGCAAAATAAGTTATCTATGCCAAAAGGGCTCTGAATTACCCAGAAATTGGGTCCTTAGATAACTTCAGAGGCTGTCACCAAGCTTTACCACTATTGGATATGTTCAGTGTGCTCCTTTCAGGTACCATTCAGGTCCCTCCTAGCAACTGCCTCAGTCTGGGGGTTATGGTAGAACAAAAAAAAAAGAGCAGGATCAAAATCATCCCTGTGGTCAATTGTTCCAAGTGCCCCTTGAGTAGAGTTGGTCCTGCCTCCACTTTCAGAAGTGAAGAGCTGCTGTTCCTCAGGGTTTTGTTAGACAGGGCTCTTGCATGGTATAAAAGAACTGAGGAGAGGACCTTTTCATGAGCAAGCCACATCTTCTGGGCCATGGATTTCCTACCTGGCACTAGCTTCAATCTCAGCAGAATCAGTGAACACAGTCCTGCAGGGGAAGGTACTGCTGAAGTGGTCAACACCCTGAAGATCTGAAGGATTTATGGAGCTGCATAAGCAGGTTTGAACATCAGATTTTGGGCTGAGAAGGCACGCAGACCCCTGGAATGCTTTCATTGCAACCAGATGGTAAACAAGAGGAGGGAAACGTCCAGTGGGAAACCCTTACGAGAAGGAGGTCAAATAGCAGCCAGTGAGGTGGTAACAGCTGGATGTTTAGTAAGCCTGTGCAGGAAGAAATTCAGGAGCCTTTCAGAGGCAGGGCTTCATTTTCAACTTAAAGAAGTGCACAGATGATGGGAAAACTCTAATTAATTTGTTATTCTGCTGACAGAATAACACCTTGACAGCCCTCTCTCAATGCTTGGAAGCTGAGAAGGTTTTCACCAATTACATGACATGAGAGACAAACTATTTTTTTTGCTTTTTATCTTGAAATAAAAAAATATCTTCACAAAGAATTGTCTTTAAAAAAAAAATTAGATGCTAAACCACTCACCTAATCTGTCATGGTAGGTCTGGAAAGCCAAGAGGAACCTAGGTCAGCCAGGTCTCTGAGGTCCCAGACTATATTTAGTTCCTTAACTTCATGCTGAGCTCGATAGGAAACGGGTTGCCTAAATAATAGTTGTTAATTTTTGGGGGGTAAAATCTCCAGATTTTTTAACCACCACATTTTATATAACATTAGGATTACAAAACCATTTTCTATGAATCTGTAAAACCCTCTGCGGATACCCTGCTGCTCATTATTGGAAGAGCAGTAGCCCCAGCAAACAACAAATCCTTTGTTGCAATCTCAGTAAAAATAACCCCCCCCCTCTCACAACCAATGCAGATTAACTGTTCAAAAGAAATAAATGCATCTCTGAGGAATAATTGCAATGCTTTGCTTGGATATGCTGCATTTCTTGATGGAGACCTGAAGGTGAAGTTCTTACATGTAACAGGGACGAATAAAAAGAGACAGAACGATAGAAAAAGAAGTTTCTCTAAATAACTGGGAAGAAAAGGGTCAAGGGAGAAAACATTTTGCTGTCTTGAAGTTGGTTTGAAGCAGTTTTTGAAGTGTTTTATGCTTTAATAATACGGCTGGGGGAGCGGGGAGGGTTTTTTTGGCCTAGAATAAAACTGGAAGAATGATTCACCCGCGTGTCTGCAACTGTTCCTTGATCCCAGGGAAGTTTGACACCACCAACACCTATGAGTCAGAAGAGGCTCCTTGGGATGGGCTTTGCCTGCCTTGTTTTGAGCCTGTTACAGTAGGATCTTTACCCAAGGCTGGAAATTGGCTTCCAGCATTGCCTCTGTCAGTTTTTCCTACCCACTATCAAATACCACCAGCCTCCACTAAGAGCAGGGATCTATGACTACATCCCATCCTCTCTGCAGGACAGCTGGAAGAGTCTATACTAGGTATGTCCAGGACATGAAGACTGTTTGTCATCTCCCTGTAGCCAAGATAACAGATGTTCCCTTAAGGACTTTGTGACATGAGACTGAAGATGAACATCTGGACTGCCCAACGTAGCCTCAAAAAGGGATGTAGATAGTTCATAAAAACCAGATAAAATGTGTAAAATCATAGACAGCAGCCAAGCCATGGGAAGGACTTAGGTGTCCTGCTTGAGGATCCCTTGCTCTCCATGAATTTTCATGTGCTTTCTGCTAAGGTTTAGAATACAATTCTGCTTCTAAAAAGCTAGGATGTAATTTGGGGATTAAAAAATAAGGGAGCTTTTTTTGTATATGATGCCATGTTTTTCACATCTTCCAGTAAGTTTTTTTATTCAATTCCAAGATTGTTCAGCCTTTGAGCTGCTTCAGCTTTCTATCTAGACTTGGCCTACAACTCCCTAGACAACGGTTACAGCATTTAAAGTTTTGGCTAATGGACAGGCTTCCATCTTCTGGAGCCATTTTCCAAAAAACAAATGTGATGAATGCATAGGAATGGGACTAGTTGGAAGCATTTTTGACTGATGTGCTTGCTACTTTTATCCAGAACTAGAATATTTTAGTTCTATACCTAAACCTAGTTGTTCATGGGCTATTATTTTGGTTTTTTTGGTGGGGTGAGGTGGGAGTGTTAATGAACATCTTACTAAACAGTCTTCTCTACACTACTTAGGATGTGCCACTGGCTGTTCTGCCAAACAAAGTAATTTCTGAGAGATTTTTGTCCAGATTGAAGTACCAGCCACCACCTCCCATCAGAAATGTTTTACATACACAGCACACAGGTTCCTTCTTAAAAGATAAGCATTAGTGGAAAATATTAACAAATAATTCAAGAAATGTGGGAGCAAGATGAGTTTAAGCCATTTGCCAATAGTCACAGCAGGTCTGGAACAGGAGGCAGAATTTTTTCAGTGAAAGAAGTGCCTAGGCACCTTCCAGATTTCACTTCAAAGTGTTCCTGGCAAAATCAACTGCTGGGCAGTGTTAATGGGTCATCCAGATAAGAAAAAAGAAGTTTTCAAATAGAATGTCTGTAGAGCTTGCTCTGCATCTATTGATTGGAACAAATTGACATCTAAACTAAGACCAGCTTTGGGAACACAGAGTTTGGATGACAACAATCCTGCAAAGCTCTTCAGAGGGAAGATTATCTGCTGAATGTTTCACTGTGCAAAAGGTGATGAGTAGTTTTCCATGTCAGTCAGCCTGAGTAAGCAATCTCCACAGTGCTATCCCCTAGAAAAGCAATGATTAAGGGGTTAGTTAACAACCCTGTGAATCATAGAACATCAGCATTGCTGGTGGTGATCCCGGGTTCCTGGGGCAGAGGAATGGTTTTCTTTCTCATCCCTGAGCTTCAGCCTGAATTATTCCAACCTGCTTCACTTACAGCTGATGCTTTTCCCCAGGTGGAGAGCAGCACAGGATTCAGGTCACAGCTTGGTACCAAAGGCTCCATCTTCCCACAGTCCATCACACCCACTCTTGAACCCTGAGAAGGGTTTTGTCCTGCTGGGTTTTGTTCCTAAAGCCTTTAACGGGGTTGTAATTATTTCTCTTGGTCTCTGTCTCTTCCTGTGCCATGTGGCTGAGAGTCATGGTCAGAGCTGGATTCCTGCTCACTGATAGATGATACAGTTTTTCTTTTGGAGAGAGGGGAAAAAAAAATCCACTGGCATTTGGCTTTCTGGTTTTCCTAAAGGGACAGAGGAATTCTGTTGCATCTGACTTCAGGCTATGCACTCATTTTTTTAGCTGCTGTTTCTTTGATTTATTACTGGCTGGACAACAACACCACCAACAAAAAGAATTATTTTAAAAAAAAAAAAATCAGCAGAAAAAAAAGTGTGTTTTTAAATACTTACTTAAAAGCTTTATATTTGCTTTTAATTGGGTTCAAATTTGGCAGTCTCAAAGCCTGACATTGAGGACATCCTGCCTGAGCTTGCACTGCCCTTGAACTTCTACCATGTCTCCAAAAATGAGGGAAAAGTCCATCAGTTCTTACAGTCATGCTCTCTTTCATTCAATCTCTTTCATTCAACCACACAAAGAATGCTTTTAAAATGACAAATGTTTTTTTTTTAATAGGTACAGGGTGATTTCCATCTTGACTGCTCACCCCTTGTAGATAGAACACTCTTAGCTTAAATTCTCTTTACAAGCCCCCAGAATTCTAATGGTAGAAGGTTATATCTTTACCAAAGCATGGTCTTAGAAGAAAAACAGGCCAAATTCAGAAAAAAAGTTCTTGTGCCACAGTCTGGGATTTTCAGACTTCTTCAAGCCTGGCCACTCATCTCTCTATTCCTCCAGAGAATATTGGAGCACACTCAGCTATTACCTTGGGATAAGGTCTTTGAAAGTTTAAGGTAACTTTGCTTGTAATTACTGTTCTTTAAGCTTGCATGCACTATGTGATAATTTATTTGCAGGAAGTTTTGGATGTCTCCATGTTAAAATATTTGGTTTGTTCCAGCACAAGTCCTCGTGTGATTGTTGAAAAAAAAAGATTCAACAAACCCGTTTGTTTTCAAAGAGTATGTAAAAATAAAGTGAAAATATTATCAAAAGGCTATTTGGGAGGAACAGAAAAAACACTTCTGCCAAGAAAAATACTTTTGGAAGCTGATGGCAAGGTCAATATTTGAAGGTTTTATTTTTTAACTTTCTTTACAAAGTCTTTTCAGTCCAAACAAAGCCACCCTATCATTAGCCATCCACTCGGACAGTCCTGCTGGATTTTTCTCTCTCCTAACTCTGAAGAATGCTCATAAGTCTTCAGGAAGGCAGGCAAGACTTTAATATGCCAAAAACGATATAAGTGAGCTGGAGGTGAAACATTTATTCCATTAGAGGGTCCTGTATTTTAAAAATAAATGGCCTTTTAAATGACGCACAAGAACTTCCCTCCAGACTGGTCTTGTGAAATGTGGTGGGTTGGGTTGGAGGCCTTTTGATAAATTTTTTTAGTTGTCATCCTTCAGATGCAGTCTAGTATCTGTCTGGGGTCCCTTCTGGGGCAGCAATATTACAGTAAGTACTCTATCTTCAGCACAGAAGAAGGAAAGAAGAAAGAATTTTAGGAAAGGCCACTCATTCTTCCCATCCAGTATGGACTTTCTCCATCTAACTCTTTTAAAAGAATTCTAAATTCCCCAAATTTTTATTGCAACTCTATAAATAACTAGGGGCATCCATAGCACGAAGCTGCTGTACTGAAGAGCTTGTTGGAAAATATCATTATTACAGTTCAGAGGTGGGTGAAGGCTCCACTTCAGCTAGAGCAAAATCCTTCCCTATTAAATGATTATGAATTCAGAAGGTGAATTTACATCAGCCACTGAGGTGACATTTGGAGAAACTGCTTAGCTTTAAAACTAAAATTTGTCTGATTTCTCCAAGCCTTTGTTCTCTGTACTCCTGGGATTTATACCATGCTTTTTTTTCTCTTTCAAAGTTATCAATTCAGAATGTTTGAATAATAAGCTAATAGCAGCTTTTACAGCTTTGATTTAGACAATGCTCTCAACTGACTGAGGAAAATCTATCGATTTTCTCTGAGAAGTAAAGTTCATGCCTGTGTATCAACCTCAGTATTGTTTTCTCTCTGTAACTGCTATTGTCATTAAAGAAGTAAATTGCTCTCTCCAGTCTAAGCCAGAAACTTCTCTGCCTCACTGCATCAGAAATTGGACGACGTGCCACAGAAAGCTGAAATTTCAGTTGTAGGGGGTGTTGCTCAGTCTAAATGGCAGTGAAAAGAATCCTCTGTGATGTGAAGGTGACCAGCTCTGATGGCTGCCTTTGTGTTGTGTGATATTGTGGAAGTGCCATTAGAATTTAGAAGACCTGGATTTTTATCAGTGTTTCTAAACATGGAGCTGGTGCTATTCAAAGAGCTTTCCAGGATAGTATTATTGATAAAGACATTCTAATAGACCATAAATTGCTTTTAAATTTTACAAGTCTGCCTACATAGGTGCCTTACACATCTAAGATGCCTCTTCATTGCCTTGTGTGTCAAAATATGGGTTCCCTTTGGGAATAGATCAGTATTTCATTCCCAAATTCACTTGAAAATGAGAAAGCTTGGCTTCAAATTGAGAATGTTTTATATTTTCATCAGTATTTGACAGCATTGGCCAAAGTCTGGAAGCCTCTGGATTTTCTGGAATTAACTTACCACCTCCTTTGTTCTTCTTGCCACCTCTTTACTCACACTTAGGGGAAAGAGGAAGAGGATCAAGGTGCAGGATTTGATAGCCCAGATTTTGGTGAATACCAGAGAGGGCTCCTTGGGGTGTCTGAGGTGGAGAGCGATCTAGGGAAGCCAATTGGTACCACAGTCCCACCAAAGTGGTGTTATCATGTCTGAGCTGGGCACACAGAGCAGGCAAAGGGGGAGGACAGTTGCTGCCCTTCATCCCCTGAGGTCTGGCTAGGGAGTGGATGGATCCAGGCTCTCTGAGGTGCCCAGGGAAAGGCCAGGAGGCAATAGCTGAGATTGGCAGCAAGGGAAACACTGGTTGGATATAAGGGACAAAAAATCCAGTGGGGGAATGGTGCAGCCCTGGGAGAGGGAAAGCTCCATCCTTGGAGATGCACTCTGTGGAGAAGCTTAAGACACAGCTGGGCATGACCCTGAGCAACCTGGCTTCTTTTTGGAGATAGCCCTGCACCTAGCAAGGTTGGACTGGAGGGCCACCAGCAGTCACTTCCAGCCTCAGCTGTCCCATGGGCCAACAAATCTCATGCAAGCTACTCAGAGAAGAAGTGTGAAGACCAAATAAAACACTCTCACATCCTTCAGAGGAACAGGGTGAAAGAAGAGAAATGGCTGCAGAGGAAAGGTTTAGAAGAGATCTTGTTCACGTTCCCAGGTTATAGAAAATACTCTGAAATTCTCTTTTGGGTGCACTTTTAGCAACATACAGTGAGAGACTCGTCTTCTGAAAAGATTTGCTTCAAATTCTAAAGTCAGCAGCAAGTATGGAAACCCTGAGCAGCTGGAAGTTGTTGCTGTCTGGACAATACAGATTCTGGAAGCTGACTCCTTTCCCAATTCCTTATGATATTGAGGGTTTCATTTTCATTTAAGAGAAAGTCCTTGCTAGAAAACATTCACCATGCCTGTAACGATGATATTATAATAAGCTTAAATGAGTGCAATTTTCTAAAATCCTCAAAATATTATTCCACATTTTTTCTCTACAAGCTTTTTCCAGAAGTAATTCTGCCTTTACTACCTTTACACATCCTCTCCCTGAGAAAAAAAAAGGAGTGGAAGTGAGGCAGGAGGAAATAAATCCATCTATCTATTTCTTTATTTGAAATCCCATCTACAGATGAAGATCTTATTTAATAAAAATGATTTGAATGCAAATTCACAACCTGACTTTATGAAGGAGTCCGTAAGTAATGACTTTTTTTTTTATACTGCTTAGGTTTAAAATTCCTCAGTAATAGTGGTTCAAATATTTTAAGTGCTAAATTACAAGGTAGCTTCCCAAACAAATTCGAGTGGATGGTACAGTAGATTGGAAACCAAAGTTTGCATCTTTTCCTTGAGAGACCAGTCCAAGGCCAGTTGAAGCTTACTGGAATCTTTCCAGTGAATGCACTTTGGACTTTAGAAGACAAACAGTCTGTAAATGCTTGTTTTTTTAAATCAAGATATGCAAAGAAAGGGGGAAACTGAGTGGATACAAACTTCTGAGGGTTGGGTCTGAGGTGCAGCAATCACACGTGCTAAATATCCCATTTCAGTGCTGTGGCAAACAGTCCACACGATCTGCAGACCCTTGGGTCATCTTCTGCAAGAGCAAAATCCCTCCCTGGATGTGCCCCAAGGCTCCTGCAACCTCCTCACCCTCCTGACTACAGGAGATATCCATGATGCTTCTCTTACTGGCAGCTCTAGGTGTCCATGTGCTGACTTTGAGCTCTGAACTTGGCAAGACCTCACTGCTAAGCCTGATCTTGATATTTCCAAGTGCATCAAAAACAGTCCCACATTTTATCATGGAGCAGGAGGTTGCCATGGAGTGTTATGGATGGAGCTCCATCTCATTCAGCCACCTGCAACGTGCTTTGAAGTCAAAAGGGTGCCTGAAACTAGAAGATTTTTGGTACTGGCATCACTCACCCTATTTTGTAATTCTAAGGGTGCCTGAAACTAGAAGATTTTTGATACTGTCTCACAGGTACTGGCATCACTCACCCTATTTTGCAATTCTTCTCTGTTTCCATCCATGCAAATTGATTTTGCATAAAAATCAGTCCCTTTGGGTGAAATCCCATAGCCTGAAGGGAAGCAGGGCAGAAGTCCCTGGAGCAGAGTTATGGGTGCTGTAGGTGGCAGGGGCTGAACTTGAAGAGTTTGCTTTGTCACCTGCCAAAACTTGTTCTCTCCACTAATTTCTACAGCTCCCCAGTGTTTAAAAATGCATTATAGTTTAAAATACTTTTGCAGGGTTAGAGGGCTGCAAGATCCCAAGTATTTCACAAAAAGAAATGCTGGACATCTCCATCCTACAATGGCAAAAATTCAAGTTTAAATCTGTGCTCCTGTCTGCTCTAGCTCCAAGGAATGACTGATGTACAGACCTGTAACAATGGGAGTCTTTCCCAAAACATTTCTGGGGGTTCTGGTTTAGAGTTTTTTCCCAACCCATAAGTCTCTCTCCCTTATTTTCTTTCTCCTCCCCTTCTGGGAAGGGAGAGGGATTCACAGAGAGCATCTGCCATTGGTTTAGTGGCCAGCCCAGTCTCAACCAGTGACATTACCACGGGAGCTGCAATGCAATGAATGTTTATGGTAAAATTCCCTTCCCCAGCCCCTCAACTTCCCCACTGCCTGAAAAGCCCCAACCTTTACAGACTAATTCTTGTGGGCAGACCTGGAGAAAAAGCATCCATGGATGTAAAGCAGCATATATAATAAAAGAGAGGTAGTTTACAGGGTGAAACTATAATGATGCTGTTTCAAACAACTACTTTTTCTCTTTGCTGGAGGGGTGGAGGTGCTGACATTATATTAAGCACCACTAGGCTGTAGCTAAAGTTTTAAGGCACAAGACTAATATGGACAAGCAGGGCTATAACTTTTTTGGGGCTGGAAATCTGGCCATAGCCAAGATGTTCTCTGGGCAAACACCTCTTCTGAATTTCCTGGCCTTGGATAAAACCCCAGATTGGGATCAAAGGCTCCTCCTTGCTTCAGGAAGCCTGTTTGTCCACAGAAGTTAGGCTGGGTGTCAGGACCTACTCCCAGCTCCTTCTAGGAGCCACGTGGCAAATACCTTTCTGCTGCAGGACAGGATCCAGACCTCTCTGCTCTAAGATTGGTCCTCAGCAGCACTTCCTTGCTTAAATATCAGCTGCCTGTCAGTCCTGGTCTTGGGAGCTGGCTTTCCAGGAAGATAAAAGGAAAAAGCTACAGTCATGGATGCTGGGCACACGGACAGAGGAATGTTGTCTGGGCAAAGTACAAAAGGCAGCAATAAAGCCTTTTGCTGCTGTGAAGCCTTCCTGTCCAGCCTCGTGGAGCCAGAGCAGCCTGTCTGCAAAGGAGGGGGAAAATTTCACCAAGGGGAGAAGCTCAGATCTCTACAACAACCCAGGTTCACCCTCCTGAGCACTGCTATAGGTGATGGCCCTGCCCATGATGTGGGACCTCGTCTTGTCCTGCTACAGAGGACCATGGGAGGGTCTTGGAGCATCTTCACCACCCCACAGCACCAGGCAAGCCAAGGAAAAGCAAATTCCCTCAGGGAAACTTTCAGTGTCCCACTGTGAGTTGCAAAGAAACAATTTCACCTCCACTGGCGAGCTCACACGCTTGAATTTTAAGGGTTTGAAGCCCTTCTCATCTGTGGGAGCATTTTTCTTCATCTTTGAATGCTTGGGGCTGGCAAAACAGCCTCAGTGGATGCTATTTGGTGCTTCATATATTTTCCCTGCAGGGTGAGCCAACAAGCTTGATGGGGCTGGGGCTGGCCAAGTCCTCCTCCTTGTCATGCAGAGCCACGACGTGCCAAGGAAGCCCCAGGAGTGGCTGCACAAAGGTGGGAAGGCAGCAGGGGTGGGAAGAAACCTTGGCTGCCCATTTCACTGCTGTTAAAGAACTCCTCACCTCCAGGAGGAGAAACTCCAGAGGAAACCTCTCCCTGCATCCACAGCCTGCCCTAACAGGAGGAGAACTTTCTGCTCCAGCCCAGCACGTGACAGACCTTTATTTGGATGCAGCTTCTCTCCCACCCCCTCACCACCAGTGATGAAAACCCCCAAATTTGTCCCCAAAAGCAGCATACCTGTCTGCATGGAAAAGGCCAACTGTCTGCTGTGGAAAGAGCAGCAGATTTTGGGCTGTGGTTACTGACCCTGTCTGCAGCCGAGGGCTCTGCTGCTGGAGGAGCCTTCGTCCAGCTCTCAGCCATGCTCCTGCCTTCCAGATGTGCCTGGCAGATGTTGCTGATGTCTTTGGCTGCCCCCAGTGTCCCTCATTCAAGGTCCTGCACCCGTCTCCCCCCGCCAAGAAGCTGGGAAAAAAAATCATGAAAATAAAATAAAAATAATAATAATAAAAAAGAATTAGACTTATGTTTAAAAAACCCAAAAATACAATTTGGAAAATATGTTGTTTAAAAATCAAGCCCCGTTTTAAAAAAATTAGTTCAAGATGTTGTCCCTTCCCAAGCCAGGAGACGTTGGGAGCACAACTCAGGAACTTGTCCAGCCCCTGCACTCCTGGATGGGGACAAGTTTGTGTAGTGTGGGGGAAGAGGGAAAAAAAAAAGGTTTTGAGCACCCAGACAGATTTTTCCTTCCACTCTGTGGAGTGTACGTGTAACCCAGCCTGCGACCTGCACTGAGCAGGGGATGGAAAAGAGGTTCCTGGGCCTTTTTAGGTTCTACCTCCATGAAGTCATCTGGTTCAGACAAAAGACAAACAGCAGCCTAGACCCAGTGCTGTGGTAAAACCTATTTTTACCACGTTGCCAGCAGGATGTGGCTAAAGTGAGCTGTCCCAGACCCCTCTCACCTCCCCGGGGCCACCCTCAGATGAGAGCTGGGCAAGGTCCAGGCCCTGGTGAAACCCTGCAGGAGCATCACACCTGCCTGGCTGGCAAAGGAAGGGCTGCAAAAGAGGTGTCAGTGGTTGAGGCTTCACATTTGAGGTGCCTGTCAGTGTCTGAAAGTGTGACAAAGAATAGCTGAAAACATCAGCAGAGAAACAGCAGCTTGAGCAAAGAGGGGATCAAACTGTAGGACTTCCAGGTAGGATGTTGGTGGCAAGTAATGCAAGAGGACAGCAAGCCAACCAGGAGAGACAGAGGAAATTAAATCTCTCAGTGAGCAAGAATATGGTTCTGTGTGTGTTTCCTAGAAACAGGGAATGGTTTGGGTGGGAAGGGACCTTTTGAGGTCACCTAGTCCAACCCCACTGCAGGGAGCAGGGACATCTGCAGCTAGAGCAGGTTGTTAGTCTCCAGTCAGCCAGGAGCTTGAGCTGGGAGGGTTAAAAACCAGGGGAGCTGCCCCAAACTGGCTGCAGGAGTCTCCCAGCCCAGAAACATCACCCTCATAAAGGGAGAAGTTGGCTGAGGATGGGGAGCTTCCACCCCTCTTCCTTCTCCTTTCAAGAGCTGCTGTCCCTGGAGGGGCTCACTCATCCTCCTGCTCCTGAGGATGTTCTCCTCAGAGAACATTGGGACTCCCCTACATTCCCTGGGCTGAGTAAAACTTTCTATACCTTATATAGACACAATATTAGTTTGGCTGTTTCATTAAATCCATTTTCATTTCACCCCTGGGGTCTCCTCTCCTTTTCCTGATCCCCCTTCTCAGCTGGGGAGGCATCAGTGGGGGACAGAACTGGGGCTATGGTTTAGCCTTGGATGAGCTAAGCGTAGATACCAATTTCACCCCATGGGTGTCCTCTCCTTTTCCTGGTCCCCCTTCTCAGCTGGGGAGGGATCAGTGGGGGACAGAACAACTGGGGCTATGGTTTAGCCTTATATGAGCTAAGCATAGATACCATACATGAGAGATTATCTCATATATATGATATAGATTAAAAAGATCTTCTATTTCTTGACAAACTCCATCTCCCCTGGCATCAAGTTGTCATGGCATTGAGTGCCCTCCAATCCTTCTCCTCAGGGCTGCTCTCAATTGCTTTAAAAGAGAGGGGATGAAGAAAGTACATGGCAGGGATTAGTCAATACCTGATATTTGCCTTCTCTTTTGGTAGAAAATAGTCATTGAAGTCAAAAAGTCCCATTTTATCCTCTGCTGGAGTATTTGCTCCATATCTAATTAACTGGAAAAACCTGGCTACAGACTAAAAAGTCTGAATTTCAGATCAGATAATAATGATAATAATACCCCAAGAAAACAGTTATAGGATAAAAAAGGCTGGAAAAAAGATCTAGGAAATGAATCACTACAAGATGTAAGATTTGTATCACTATCCAAAGGGAAAATTACAGCAACTCTTGTTAAAATATGAATAAAATAGCTTCCCATGTTGGTATCTAAGGTTGAGTACAATGAGTCCTACCCAAGCTGTCCAGATTGCACATGTGGCTTTGAAAACAGAGTGATTTTTAATTGAGAAGCCAATTTTTTTGACATTTTTTTTGTTGTTTTAACAGATACTCAGCTTAAAAATTACTGCTGAACAGAGATATTTTATTTTCATTAGAGAGA
>NW_008580683.1:129419-139277 GCF_000691845.1 Merops nubicus | reverse complement strand
GGAACAAGGTGCCCAGGGAAGTGGTTGCATCACCATTCCTGGAGGCATTGAAAGGAGATGTAGATGAGGTGTTTAGAGACATGGTTTACTGGTGGGTTTGGGTATATTAGGTTAATGGTTGGAGATTAAGATCTTCAAAGTCTTGCAAGGTAAACAACTCTATGATTCTATAATCATGAGAGCTGGGATTACTATATGTCAAGGTGAAGATGAAATAACTTTAAACAATAGAAGTTCTGAGATACTTTCTTGTTGAAAAAAGATGAGTCTAAGGTTTGATTTCTGTGTAGACTGAAGAACAAAGAAGTACTACTCTTGTATAGGGACTGAATTAGACAAAGATTTGTCTCTTCCTTAGTCCTTCTGATGTCCAGACTCTCTGTCTTGGTCACGTAGTCCTATCTTAGCAAGTATTTTCATTCTCATACTATTGAAGGAGAACTGGCACCAGCTGATTCAAAACAAGTGAAGCTCTGGTAGCTAGGACCAGGGATACTCTTTGTTCCCAGCTCAGCACACAAGCTCTTACAGGTCTGACAGACATGCAGGAAGACAAAATAAACCCCATCCCACCACTCACCCCCTGACATTTAAGCTAAATCATCTAATTAGAGCTCAGACCCAACAATATTCCTAGATGACAGGCACAAGTCACAAATTGTTTGCTCTATGGAGATGTATCACCCTGACAACAAAAACAGGGCTGTCAAAACTGTTCTGTTAAGCTACACCTGTTAACTGGTGCCTGAGGATCCATGCCCACCCCACTGCACTGGCTGAGAACCCCTGGACACACTGTCCAAGGATAATTCCACAGTTTGAGCCTCCCTGGATTGAGTGAGCCTTGGCCCCACTTCAGGTAAGCGATATCTTGGACACTCTTATGTGGGAAGTTTCCTCTTTGTGTGTGAGTGTATGCTTATTTTGGTTCATCTTTCCTTAAATTAGTTGCATAGTAGGTATATTCTCAACTGACATCCAGACTTGTTTGATTTTTGTCAGAAGGAGTGCTGGACAACTTTGGTTGCAAAAAGCCCCCATTTTGTGATAACAGCTGCTGTCTTGTTTCGTGGGTACCTCTGTGATGCCTGTTTGCTCACTCGTGTATAGAAATATGATTTAGTTTTTAATCCAGACTGACTGTGCTAGCCACATGCATTCCAACCTACTTTGAAAAAAACATTTTTAGTTCTTTATGCTCAGCAACCTTTTACTCCACAGGGGGTTGAAAGACTACTTTGCCATGCAATAAGGGCTCTCAACGTTTTGGCTTGCAATGGACAGTGAAAACTCACAAAGTGGCTATTCTGCTTCTGTCTGAAGTTCATACTTCATTCACAAGTGGAAAGCACTCACGTATTTGTTCCAAAAGCACTAATCCAAACAGAAGCACTGTTTGATGTGCTACAAAAATTTTACACTGTATCAGACTTGATGTCTAGGTGTAATATCACTTCTCCAGGGGAGTACAAGTTTAGCAGCCCAAATGTTTGCCTCTGCTGCAGTCAGAGGTGTGTGGGGATGTAAAGTTTCTCTCTCCAGACAGCAGTGCACATCTCCTGCCTAAACACAGATAAGAGATCAAAGCCTTTTGTGAAACAAGTGACTTATTCATAAAGAAGATAATTTGGCCTTCATCACTAGCACGTGTCTATTGGTGAGCTGCTGTTGAAAAAGTATTGATTTAAGGTAACTTTCCCAGTGCTTTATTATCAAGTAGTCACTCCAAAGGCAATTAGAGGCAAAGAATAATGTAATTAATCTCTGACGCTGTGTCACAACATCTCCAAGGAAAAACCTCTCAATGAGGACTTCTACTAAAGTACAAAGGAGATGTCACTTAATAAACTTTTTCGGAGAACCACCGTGGTCATAACCTACAGGAGCAGATTGGATGTAAGGGACTGTGAAGAAAGGAAAGTAAAGAAATGCTGCTTTAAGGATGCATGTGTCAAAAGAAATGCAGAGGAAGGAGGAAAATATATGTGTAAGGAGATGGGGCAGATCAAAGATACATAACTGTATTTCCATAAATCATTGTAGTTCTGTTGACATAAAAGGAGCTTCACAGATTAACCAGCTGAAAAGATTAGCAATTAAGAACTATCATTCCACTAAAAAAGCTAGCTAACTGTATCTGTCAATGTGTGGTTTTTATTTCTCCTTCAACTCCTATTAACACTGTATCAAAACCACATTAAATAATTGTTTGTTTTAAAAAAACTACAGACAAGCCACTACACACTTCACCATTACAGTCTTAAATGGCTTCACTCTAATGTGACATAAACTTTGTATGAGCTTATATATATTCTATTATCAAACAGATTCACTATCCCTCTCCCCTGTTCCTGTGAATTAACTGGTTTGCTTTGAAAGACAGCCATGCTGAATTACCTGCCTCAGCTTGGGAAATTCTAGTTTCTCATGTTTCAAGATTAGCATCTTATCTTACCATAGGATCACAGAATCATTTGGGTTGGAAGGCACCTTTAAAGGTCATCTTGTCCAACCCCCCTGCAGTGACCAGGGACATCTTTAACTAGATCAGGTTGCTCAGAGCCCTGTCCAGCCTGACACTGAATGTTTCAAGGGATGGGTTTTCTACCATCTCTCTGGGCAATACTTCCAGTGTTACACCACCCTTGGAGGAAAAAAAATTCTTCCTTGTATCTAGTCTAAATCTACCCTCCTTTAATTTAAAACCATTACCCCTTGTACTGTCTCTACAGGCCTTGCTAAAAAGACTGTGCCCATCTTTCTTATAGTCCCTCTTTAAGGACTGAAAAGCCACAAGGTCTCCTTGGAGCCTTCTCTTCTCCAGGCTGAATAATTCCAGCTCTCTCAGCCTGTCTTCACAGGAGACGTGTTCCAGCCTTCTGATCATCTTTGTTGCTGTCCTCTGGAGCCACTCCAACTTTTTGTGCTGAGGACTCCAGAGCTGGACACAGTACTCCAGATGGGGTCTCATCAGAGAGGAACAGAGCAGCAGAATCACCTCCCTCAAATTGCTGGCCATGCTTCTTTTGATACAGCTCAGGCTATTTCACGTTCTGGGCATATTCTGCCTTCTAGGACAGGCTGGTAGTTCCTACAGTCCTCCTTTCTACTTTTTTTTTTTTTTTTTTTTTTTTTTTTTTTTTTCAAATATCTTGTAGAGTGGCTTGGCAACTACATTAGCCAATTCCTCATGATTCCAGAATGCATCTCATCAGGTAACCTAGACTTATGTATGTTCAGGTTCCCCATGTGGTCATGAACTTTCTTTTACAGTGGAAAGGACTATGACCCCCTTGATCCCCATCCTGCAGTCCATGCACTTGGGAGCTGCAAGAAGAGAGGCTGCCAGTGAAAACTGAGGCAAAAAAGTTGTTAAGTGTCTCAGCCTTGTTGTCTGTTGTTACCAACTTGCCAGTCTTGTTCATCACAGGCATCTGCGCTTCCTTTAACCTTCCTTTTCTGATTGACATACCTGTAGAAGCCCTTCTTGTTGTTCTTTGCATCCCCTGACAAGTTCAACTCCAGATGCACCCTGGCTCTCCTGACCCCATCCCTGCACAGCCAGGCAGTGTCCCTATACTCTTCCCAGGATACCTGTCCCTGCTTCCATTGCCTGTGCATTTCCTTCCTGCAGTTTGACCAGCAGGTCTCAACTCAGCCACGCTTGTATCTTGTCTTCCTTGCCTGATTTCTTACTCCTGGGGATAAGAGCTCTTGCATGCTATGGAAAACATCCTTAAAGATTTGCCAGCTCCATTCTGCTCCTTTATTCATGAGGGCCATTTCCCAAGGGGTGCTACTGACTAACTCCTTGAAGAGCTGGAATTTTGCTTTCCTAAAATTCACGATCTTGACTTTACTCCTTGCCTGACCCATATGCCTCAGGACTGTGAATTCCATGAATGCATGATCACTGCAGCCCAGGCTGCCTCTGGTCTTCATGTCATCAGTTACTACCCTTGCATTGGTGATCATTAGGTCTGTATTGCATCCATTTCTGGAAATCCAAGTAAGTAGTGTTGTGTATTTCTTCGATCATTACTTCTGCATCTGGATTGTCAGAACTTCATTTTAATAGACAGATAATATTTACCATTTACTGATTTTCCTCTGACCTCTGTTCAGAACTCCCTGCAGTAGCAGAAAGTTTGGGGGAATATGGAAGGAGGAAAGCCTTTTCCAGCAGAACAAACCTGCAGGGGCAGGGAGTATTTTTGAGAAGGTCAGAAGAACTCTGCTTAAAATCCCAAATGTCAAACTGTCTGTTTTAATAAAATACTTCTTGTTGGGTTCCCTCAAAACTTCTTGCTACAACTTAGAGAGTTTCAGTGAAGAGGCCTGCACTCTGTAAGCTGAATACTTCTCAGTGGCTCCTTTCACTCTCTGAAAATTCTAGTGCTTTGGCCGTTAACCAAAACGTAGGAAGATGACAGTTCAATCATCAACACTAAGTGCTCAGATACAAGCTACTGAAAACCATGGAAAAACAGTACAGATGCTTGAATATGTAGGGATTCTGTGAGGGGGAAGAGAATTTTTTTTTTGTTTTTCCATGCATGCAATGCAGAAGATCGACAAAATTTGCACCTTTAATGCATGAGGAAAAATAAGTGCAAAATAATTCCCAAAGGCCACTTAGGAATTATTATTGTAATAATTAGTACATAATTATATCATTGTAATATTACAATTATATTATTCAGTGACCCAAGGCAGCAGATAATAGAGAGCCTTGCAAGTTTCTCCAGGTCTAACCATCCTTCTCAGTGTAATGCCAACACAGACGTGTGTAGAGAAAGGGAAGTGTTACCCATTCACTGAATGCATGCTGGTGTTTGAAGGGTGTTAGGTTTCATCCCTGTCATGGGTTACAACCAGCCAGCAACTAAGCATCACACAGTCTCTCAGGCACTCCTCCAGCAGCAGGATGGGGGAGAGAATTGGAAGATTGAAAGTGGAAAAAGTCATGGGCTGAGATAGAGTTTAATATGTAAAGCAAAAGCCACTCACAGAAGCAAAGCAAAACAAGGATTTAATTTGTCACTTCCCATCAGCAGGCGGGTGTTCAGCCATGTCCAGGAAAGCAGGGCTCCATCACACATAACAGTCACTTGAGAAGACAAATGCGATCACTCTGAACATTGTCTAGAATAATCCCTGTGGAGAAAAAAAAATATCTCTTGATTTGCACCATCAACATGTTTTGATTTGGATTCTATATATAATACACATATCATAAATGTTATAATATTGCTATAATATTGTTTTAATTTGGATTCTACATATAATATACATATTATAAATTCAATAATATTGCTATCTATTAGGTACGCCTGCTGAGATACTTCTCCAACATCTAGCTTAAACATGGTAAAGAGAATTCATAGTTTCCTAAATATCAGCAATAAGTTCATATAGCGGTGGTTTAACAAAATACTATCATGTCTTCCTAGTCTAGTTTACCTTGTGACAGCAGAGAGACTCTCAGTTTACTCCCTGGTCTTCCTTTTATACCGGTGATTATCTTTGACTACTAGTAATTCTCTAAAGATTAATTTCTATAGCTGACAGATAAGACCTTTTGACATTCCTCATATCCAAAGATAAATAACAAAGCATTATGAGGGAAAATGAAGTTCAAAATTCAAAGTACACCACAATTTATTAGTTTTATTAAAACTTTGAACTACCTGGAAATTTGAGATTATACGTTCCAGGAAATGTTTGATTTCACAGTACTTCCAACATGGTAAGTGACTACTACTTAATTGCTGACATTTTATCAGAACATTTGCTGATATTTATCAGCTACCAGTGTCTGAGTTCATGGGCCAATTTCTGCACATGTACTTCACGACATCATGCATTCTTAAGCTTAGTGGTAAAAGCCACACACCATTTTTGTATCCTTGTGCATTTGTTAGTCCTTTCCCAGCTGCTACATAACCCCATAAAACTGAAGCTGACTAGAGTAGGGTTCAGAAGACAGCCATATGGCTAGATGAGGATGAGATGACTTTATTTTATTGGGATGGGAAATGGAATTGATGGGATTTCATCCAGACAAACAGAGAGAAAATCTGGGCTATTTCAACCACTCCTTCTTGGCAGTAAAGTCTAATGTCACATTTAAGGAAGGAGCAAAAATGTTAGTTGTGTATGTTTTGCAATGTTGCTAGTGTATGCTTTGCATTGTCCTGTGAGAAATTAACAGACCTGCTCTGTATAGTTAAACACACTATTACTTTTTATTATCTGACACACTCTGTGTTAAAAATATGTAACCTGAGCAAGAGTTTCATATCAAAAAACTGCAAGTTGGCACAGAAAGTAACACAGCTCCAATGCCGAATGTGACCTTGTGAAATGTATGCACTTGAAAAATTAACTTCTTTTCCAATAGCTGATTGTTCATTTTAATACAACCAATAATGGAAAACAATTTATCTGCTGCAGTTTTAAAAGATAGCAAGATCCCAAATAAAAAAGCAAAAGACGCCTTTAAAATAGTATTTAAAATCAGAAACTGATAAAATAGATTAGAAAAAAAAAGATCACAGTCTCTTTCTAGGGGGCAATGGGAGCAAACTGCATCTGTGAACAACAGAAAATAGCACTGAGCAGTCCCTCACTGTGACACAGCTGAGCTGAGCCTTTTGTACGAAATTGGAAAAACATTCGGAAGTCTGATTTCATTGTGTTTTTTTCCAGCATATGAGGTCGGTCATGCAAGGTGTATTGAAGGTTGACAGGCAGAAAGATAGCACACTCTCTCTCTTTTTCTGCCCCCAAAGCATTTTAATTTACTGGAGAGTCTGTGATAACCTTTTCTCCACAGCTACACACTAGTATGACTATATACTTTCAGGGCTGCATGGCAGGTGTCTAAATACAATCTCTTTGGCTTTGCATCGTTCTCTTCAGTCTTGACTGGCTGCTATATCTGTTCATTGCCCTCTGATGGCCTTTCTTCTCAAGGAAAGGTTGGGTTAGATCTAAGACTTTAGCTGGAAACTCTGCTGCATTTCTTTCCCCAGACTTGACAGAGCTGAACTGATCTTCGCGGCTCAGATCATATTTGTTGACTTGAACTTTTTCTCCTACACAGGCAGCAGGCACACTGGTAGCAGACATCATAACATTTCTCTTACCTTGCTCAGAAGTCTTCTTGTGCTTCTACTGTATATCCTATACTCAGAACACAAATCATTATTTTTGTGAGGCTCCAGCCACAGTAACAACAGTGATTAGGCACTATACTCCTCATAGTAGAGAAGACAGTGGAGAGAATATTTTAAGCAGTTTATAAATTGCCCTAAAGTGTCTAGGAACTAAAAAGATATATTTTTTTGAGTGTCATCAATGTACAGAAAAGGGAAGGAAAAAAAAAACTACATTCTTAGAAATGTCCAAGTAACTTTCAACTGGCTAAGGCCCAAGTTTGCTCAACTTCATTCAGAACATGTGTGAACGTAGCCATATACAGTACAGTCAATAACACATTTTATGTTCGTCCCAGTACCACAAAATGTAAAGTAGGTAGTATACTTGGCAAGCTATTCATCTACCAAGTATGCCCTCAAATATCTGGTACTAGTATTTCTGTGAAACCACATGCACCAAACTGAGGTTTGCTGTATTTAAACCTTCCTCTCTGATTTCTGAATGTGAAGTGTTCGCTTGTGGGACCTACCAGGGCTGGCCTGAAATGACTGTGCATGAATCTCCAGCATCTTGTTCTTTTTAAAGTCTTAGTCTCATAAACAAACTGGAACTGTCAGCAGAAGGTTCATATACAAATAAGATTCAGTAAGAGTTCCTGAGAACGGAAAAAAAAAGCAGATTATTTTTACTTTATTAAATTTCCCTCAGTTCTGAGCTTCAGGATGTTTATGCAGACTTTACCAAAACACAGTTTTTAAAAGAATAGCAGCTGCTAAGAGATGAAAGGAATAAGATACAGAATGTCACTGTAGTACAAATTTCATATGCACCTCTTTGAAAGGCATTAGGATTTTCTGAAGATTAATCAGACTAAAATTTTCTTTTAGTAACAGACAGTTCCTTTGGGTGTCCGTTGCAGAAAGCTATTTAGAGTCTTCTGATATATTGCAGGTTTTATAGCTATAGATAATCATTACCTATGGTGAGCAACGTAATCCACAGCCAGCTAACTGTAAGGATGCTTAGTACACAACATCAGAACAAGCAGCAAGACCCTTAAAACTGCTGGGGCTCATTTGCCACAATAACAGTTTATACTATGTGACTGCCAACCGAAAAATATCCCCTTCCTCCTCAGAACTCCCATGCAAGGTGTAATTTATTTGCTTCCTGATGGCTCTCATTTTATACTTCAGAGGTGAAAATTTTAAATCTAATACCATGTATAAAAGGTAGCATCCCACATTCTACAAATATAAATCGAAAACAATTCTCATCCTGCTGTAATATAAGTGTATTATTTCCCACTTTTGCTGTACGCAGCATACCATGTGTGTCTGCCTGTATGTGCAATTCATGCACTAGCTCATCTTCGTTTACTAGAGGCTGGAATGCTGACTGATAGAAAATGCATTCAAGAACACACACATTTTGACATAATTAATATTTAACAGGCAGCCTATAAAACCACAGATTAATTAATCCGTTACTAAAATCCTAGGTTTATATGTCGTGTTCAGATCCACATGTTTTACAATGAACTTTATGAAAAAAGAACACACAGAAATCACCACCAAGGAAACCAATCAAACTAAGTAGCAAAAAAAATATAATCTCTATATCCATATATTTCCTTATGTTATTTTGTTTCTTCTCTGAATATGATTTGTAACCAATATTAAACTGGAGTTAATATATTAAAAGTCATGTAGCCTTTAGATTTCAATATTATTGTCTCACAAAATTTGTGTTGATGAATGCATTATAAAAATGATTATATGATGTCTCAGTTGGCCATGTGGGCACGTGAGTAAAGTTAGAGAAGGTTTGATTCAACAGTAGAATATGTTAAACAATTTCCCTTAAGAAAATTTGTTTTAGTACTTACCATTGTTCTAAGTGTTTGCAGGGGAATATATTTCTGGGAAAAAAAAAAAAAGAAAAAGAAAAAAATAGCATAAGAAAACAAAATCAGGAAAGTATTGGAGATTCCTAGACGTGGAAGCACAACCACACTTGCACTCTGTGCTATGACCTCCTCAAGAAAGGCAAGACATAGGAAAAGAACAGGCATCCCATTCCACCATCTACAGCTCTTTAAGATGTAAAAACATTCCAGTTTATCCCCACAGTAACCTCTGAACAAAGAAATGTCAACTAAAGGGAGGCTGTCAGCATAAAACTGAGAAAGACAATTATTTGTCAGGAGTTTCAAGTGTAAGTCCTTTAATATCTGAGAGACTTTTGGCTCAATGACAGTAATATACTAACATTATTTTATGTGGGATTTCAACTTAAACAGAATTCCAAGCCAACGTAATTCTTATTTTATTCCCATTAATATGTAAGTTCAGTTGATAACAGATGTAACATTTCTTTTGCATAGTTGAACTCCTGTTCCCAGATGGAAGAAAAATAGAGTTCATCAGTTTTTAATGGTGTTTATGGAGGTATACAGGAGTGCCAGACTGGGAATACTAAAAAGTTGAGCTGTTCTGCTGCAATTCTGAGATGGGATACTGTACTCAGTGAAACTGAGGAGTCTAATCTTACCTCTGTGCCTCAAGCTCTCACTTTATCAAAGGGGCACAATATTTCCCTCTCTCAAAAAGATGTGCTGTTGATAATACCTGACCTGAACATATTTCCATACACTGCTGAAAAGCCTCACAGCCTGCACGACTACCTGCCCCA